>NC_061497.1:461604-612009 GCF_022539355.2 Hippoglossus stenolepis | reverse complement strand
GATGTTGGGCCATGGTTTGTGAAACCACACTTCGGCCTACATGTTCAGTCAAAGCCTGAAGCCGCATGTTCCTCCGAGACTCAGTCTCCCAGGGGCCATAAGAGGTGTGAAAACCCCACAGGTTTCACAGGTTTCAACTCCCATTGGTCACTCTGGACCCCATGACCTGTGAGGTCACCGGGCCAATATAAAGCCAGGTTTCCCCCTCCTCTGTCTCTTTCTACACTCCCTCCAGGGAGAGAAGGCTGTCGAGCCTCTTCCTGCCTCTTCCCACAATCCTTCCACAGGAGGGAAGGCTGTCGAGCCTCTTCTCCAGCTCACATCTTCTCTTCCCATCCAACTCTTCGAGAGGAGCACAAAGGTGCAGCTTCCAGCTCATCTCACCAAGGAAACCTCCTCGCCCTCCAAGCTCTACCAACGTCCTAGCAGCGACGGGATGTCCTGCTTGCAAACTTCAGCCAGCAACTGAGCTACACAGCTCAACAGAAACCAGCAAGACGACACAAAACTTCGAACTGCACAGCAACTTCCTTTTTCCCCTTTCCACGGACGGGTAACACAACTGGGCTTAATAATTATACTAGGCTAAGCAAGACTGTTTATTCGATTCTGTGTGATGTTTATAAGTTTGATTTGTGGTGTTGTGATATTTTGGGTACAAGTTATTGAGAAAGTAATGTTAGTCTGTTATGCTCTTCACAGTCTTTTGTTGCATCCAATCTAGTAACTTTGTCTAATTTGGCACACACACAGACACACGCATAACTCTTCACCTCATTATCTCTACAGGTCGTAAACATTCCAATAGGGGGAAGGGTGTTGTCTCTTTGGCCAGCGACCATCTTGAAAGCACGCTGACTCACACAGACACACACACATGTATACACACATACCTATCTTTGTTTAGCAATTAGACCATTAGTAATTTGTGTTTTTATACTTTATTATATTCATAATAAATGTTTTTCTTTCACAAATGTTTTTTCATTAATGTTGCATAAGTGAATTTTGCCAACCTCTACACTCTCAAGAACTCCATATCCTTCAACTTAGCTAACTATCTATATGGTAATTTTGGTTATAGTTATTAATTTAATTGTTAATCAGAGTTCCAAATTTGTAGTTAGAACCTTTATGAGACTTATTCAATAAATTGGCTATCTTTTCCCTTCCTTTGAAGGGTGGTGTCCCGAGGTAACTTTAATCAATTAAAGTTATTATTTAATATTAATAATAAAATATTAATATTTAATATTTTATTTTGATAACCAAATTTATTGAATGCCGAAAGGCACACCATTTCATGGTATCACGTTTGATGCATTATGGCACAACATAGATATATATATATATCTAGATGATGTTTTATATATATATATATATATCTTTCCCCCATATATATCTTTCTCATAGGTGACCTGACAATCACATCTCCACTGTCAATATAAAACTGCAGGATAAATGGTGCAACCATTCTATTAAAAAGACATTGTCATGCTGCAGTAAAATCACTTGTTGTTCAACACATCTGATCTTTGCAACATGATTTTTGATGTTCCAGCTGAAGAGTATACAAAGCTGAGTGTATCAGCAAGATCCAAAAATACTGCATGATTGTCTCCTTGCTTGGCTTAGTTGAATGAATCCAGAGCTCTGTAAGCACAAATTCCATTATGACTGGTTGGAAAATCCAACAAAGGCAGACATCCTCCTGTTTGAGAACGCAAACAGAGCTCGAGCACCGAGATATGCCCTCTCAGGTGTGCTTGTGTCACTGATGCAAAACAACAAGCTATGAGTCCACAGAAGTTATTGAAGAGTGGTGAATGGAACAACACTCAACATTAGTTTTAAAGTGAATTGTCCCAGATTGTTTTTTTTCACAAAATTTTATCTAGAACTGAATGATGCAGTCTTAGCATAGAGTACTGTATGTCATTGTTCAAACTGCTTTGTGTCATTCTCACTCCAATACAAGCCCTGCTTGGACCTCCACAAAGATTCTAGTGACCTAGGTGCAGTGTTCTCGAAGATGTGAAATTATCCTAGAGGATCATCTTTGGGTCACGCTAAAAGATATGGCCTTTATTATTAATACATAGACTCTCACCGAAAAAGGGCATTAAAGTATTGGGTGTGATCCCCATGGGATTAAACACTTACTTCATGAAGTCTCATGTTAGCATTCTAAGGGAATCAGTATTTTAAAGAAAAGAAACTTGGCCTTTGTCTCTGTTCCCTCATAAAGACTCTTGCTGTGTAGGGTTTCACTTATTCTTTACCTTGAAGGTATGGTCCACGGAACTCCCTGTACAAAAGAATTGTTCCCATTCAGTGAAGTACAGGTGGACACACCAAACGACACTGACCTTGTTTCTGTCCAATCAAATGAAAGATTCCCAGCTGTATATAAGAACCTCCAACAGCTCTATACACTGTTCAAAGCAAAAGACGCACAGAGAAAGAGGGCAGCAGCAGTGAGACAGAAGCAGAATCCAAGAAAGGTAACAACAATAACTACTAGAAACAGAAACAAGAACAACTTTAGTTTTTTTTTAAATCATACATGGTATCATACATATTCTGTTATTACAGGAATGTCCATACCAAGGATGGTAAAAATGAACCTTGTCAGCCTTTTCTTCTTGGTATCCATGGTGGCCAAAAGCCATCAGTTAACTTGCCAGAATGAGCTTCGACGCCCAGGTACGGTATGCATGCTTCTGATGGGTTTGTTCTCTTCTTAACTTTCTTTGCAATTTATGAAATTACAATAATATTCACCTACATGGTTAATGTCAAACATATTATTTCAGTTTGACCTCAAGACCTCTACAGGATCAAAGTTTTGCCACACAAGTGTAAAAAAAATTTAATTGCACATTTAGTTTAGGAATTTTGCTTCCAAGGTTTTTTTTTTTTTATTTATTCCTCCCAGATAGAAAAATAATCTAATTTGTACCTCAATAAGATTTTTTGTGACAATTGCAGAGAAAGCTTAATGGTGTATCTTTCCCATTCCTATAGAATACTCTGACATCTCAGTTGAATGTGGCACATCCTCAATTAGCCTGGCTATCCTCATCTGCCCTGTTGTCTACACTGGCTACAATGAGTCACTGCTCATCCTCAACCACCTTTTCAACAAGCCAGAGTGTAAAGGAACCTTGGATGAATCTGTCACCCCGCCTGTTGTCAGGTTCACCTTCCCCATCAACATGACCAACGCTTGTGGAAGCAACTTCCTGGTTAGTAGAGGTTGGAGGAGGAGTAAAATGAGGAAATAACTGCATGTTTTCTGAAAGCATCCTTTCTTTTTTCCCCTCTGTGCCTGACTCCTCCGTAAATGTTGCCTCCAGACCACCAGTGCAGCTGGCACAGGGATGTTTGCTGACTTCTCCAACATCCAGACGGTTAATGTCAGTGGTGTGGTGCGCTCCCATGATCCAACCACGGGAGTAGTCACCTATAACGCTGAGCTCAAATATTTTTATTCCTGTGCTTACCCTCTTGAGTATCTCATCAACAACACCCTGGTGGAAGTGTAAGATCTCTGCTTGTATCCTTCCAGTGACTTTTTCTTGAGTTGTTACGTGTACATATTTGGAAATGGGTTTGTTACATTGTTATGCTCTTCTGATGGTAAGTATTCAGAAAAACATGTGCTTCACAAAGGGATAGTTTGCTTTATGAAAAATGTTACAATGTCTCCAACATGGCATTTTTCCTGAGTGTCGAGCAAAGGCATAGATCCCATTTCCCTCATTTACTGTGATTTAAAATTAAGTAAAATATGTAATTTTTTTTGATTTAGATAAAGAGGTAGAGAAATACACAATCCACAGAATGCTCAAGCGGTTTATTTTAATATAAGCCCAGATCATTGATTAAAACAAGATTTTGCTCCACTTTTTGTTTTCATGTAACACAACAGCACACAGTTACAGCAGGAAATGAGGATAACTCCTACAGATTCATACTTTTTTCTTTGTTAAATCATTTACTGCATCCAAACCTTAGCTTTGTTTGTGTATTTCTCTGCTGATGAGAGGAACTGATAAAAAAAACTAGTTCAATATAAGACATTCACAAACCAAAAAGCTGCAAAATGACATAACATACATCTGTTGTGATCACAGTCTCTCAGAAAATAAGACAGGATTTTCTGACTGTAACAGAAGCTTCTTCTGGTGGAAATAGTCTGCAGGTGTACAGTAACATGTAGGATTCAGTCTGACATCATTCTCCCACCCATCCCCACCCCCCCCTCTCCCTTGTCCCATATAGGTCAGCATCTTCCATTGCAGTTACGGACAAAAATGGAAGCTTTGTCAGTACTTTGACTATGGAAATCTTTAATGTAAGTTGAGACAACATGTTTTAGGGTGAGGTGATGGTTGTAAACTTTGTTAGTCCAACAGTGCTTTGATGGACTGTTGTGGTTTGTAGCAGTAAAGTTATAAATGGGCATGTAAACAATTAGTAAGTTATATTTCTAATCGTTCCACAAGTATTTTGACATATATTTTATTCTTCCATTCTATTCCGTGTATCGATACAATTAAAATCTGATCAATTAACAGCTTCCCATATAAACTGTAAAATGTTACAGCTGACTTGCTTTACTTTTGTGTTGACAGGACGGGAACTACACAACTCCTCTGGACATACCACCGCTGGGATTAGAGCTGAGGACCACCATCTATGTCCAGGTCCAAGCAGCCAACCTGACTGCTCAGTAAGATTTCAAAGATTTAACACAAACCAATCTCTGGAATTTCTGTAGTTCCAACTCCAGAAACAAAATTGATGACCATGGAATGTGTGAATGGTCTTAAATGTTAAGGTAATAGTCTTGTGTCATCACTCCTAATGCTCATTGTCCCCCCTCCCAACCCCACACTAGGTACCATGTTCTTATGGACCGATGCTATGCTTCCATCTCTCCTAATCCCACAAACTCCACCTTCTTCAATCTGTTTGTCCCGTAAGTCCCAAAATCTGAATAGGAAGAGATAGTCCATCAATATGTTCAGCCAACACTTTGCTTCTTGAAATCAAACAGGTGCTCTAGGGATCAGATGACCACCATGTATGACAACGGGGACAGTCACCATGCCCGTTTCTCCTTCCCGGCCTTCAGGTTCGTTGAACAGCAGAACCAGACAGTGTCCACTTATTACCTACACTGTATCACCAGGCTTTGTGAGATCAGCACCTGCAGTGGTTTTAAGGTGAGTGATGGTTCAGCAAATACACCTCCGGATGACATGAGGAACTGAGACTGTTTGAGAGCAAAGGGAGGAACTATCCAGTGTTAGTAAAATACATCCATCCCATTTTACCCTTTAATGGGGTGAATTATTTGATAAATGATCAAATTCTTTCTTCCATTATCTACAGCAATGTAACAGGAGGAGGAGAAGGGACGTTGATCCCACTGATGCCTCTGAAGCTACCATCCTATCCTCTATTCCCATTGTCACCAAAAATGACGAATGTAAGTTTGTTTGCTGGTCTTTGGTCACACAGAACTAATCACAAGGCATCACAGAGAATAAGAATAAAAACAGTAAAGAATAAAAAGGTAGTGCAGCAGCACTGTAGTTGATAATATGATGCTGTATCGTTAAAAAGATGGACTGGATATATTTTTTAATGTTTTTTTGATCAAATAATCAAATTGGATACTATCCTCTGTCACTAGGTTTCCTAAGAGTAATTAAAAGTACAACTCACTCTGAACACACATACTGTACACTGAGTTGTGTCATAGATTAACTTTATACTACTGTAAGTCCATTTTGTGGGGCAGCTGAGGGGGTAATGCGGTCGTCCTCTAACCAGAAGGTAGGTGGTTCTATCCCAGTCGTCCCCATCTGCATGCTGAAGTGTCTTTGGGCAAGATACTGAACCCTGAATTGCCCCTGACGGCAGTGCTGTTCTCATAGAAGAAGCTGTACATAGATTCACTGTATGAATGTGTGTGAATGGGTGAGTGGCAAAAAAACCCTGTACAGTAAAGCGTGGTCATCAAGACTAGAAAAACGCTATATCAATACAGACCATTTACCATTTATATGTTTAGGAGATAGGGAGCTTGTTGTCTCCCCTGTTATTGTTCATAGCTAAAAAGCGATTTTCCTCTTTCTCTTTCTTGCAGCACTGGCATCTAAGGAGGAAGGTATACTATTGTTTCATTCCATCTGCCTGATCGTGTACAAATGATCCCTTGTGAATCGAGGTTTGATTACTATGTTTGTGCTCTGGTTGTGTTGTGAGCAGCTGTATCCGGCACTGACTCGGACTCGGACTCGGACTCCAGGATGGGTCTCGGGATAGCTGTGGGTGTCCTCACTCTGGCCGTCATTGTGGTTGTGGCTGCAGCAGCCATCCTCTACAGGAGGAACAGACACTTTTAAAGGGCGCAGACAGCTGCATGCACAACTTTACACAAGCCCGACTGCTGGATGAAATGGTTCACAGCAATCGTTCCTGTGGTGTAGTAGTTAGTGCTACTCAGCATAATATCGCTGTTCATTCATAGTACATTTGGGGTTTAGTGGTCTTTTCTTGTCACTGCAGTTACACTTGACATGTACTATGTAGAAGAAGCTGACATGAAGAGTGAAGAGAAGCTTTGCACAAAGATATGCTTTGCTTGTTTTAGATTGCTGCATTATGTAATGTAAAGCTTAAGTGTTATGCACTCTTGCGCTTTGGCATTAAAAAGCATAAAAATGTATATCATTAGTTTATAGAATGTAGTTAGGGAAACAAAAAAATGTAAGCGCTGGCTGGAAATATTTTATAAGCAAACACCACTTTATGAGTACAAATCTGGGAAGAATCTGTATTTCATATAGTGCTCTACTGAGCTTTCTGAAAGCCAAACTAATTTAGTTAATTATTTAATGTTGTACAAAAATGTTGCAAAGGTTGACATGAAAGAATGGGAAGTTTTGAGATTGAAGCAAATGTTGTATAATTATTAACAGTCAATTACATAGCGAGCAGATGAGCAACTGTGGGAGTACACAAAACACAATAAAGAGTTAATCATCAGTCCCTGTCGCCAACGTGGTTTTATCATTGTGTGTGTGTGTGTGTGTGTGTGTGTGTGTGTGTGTGTGTGTGTGTGTGTGTGTGTGTGTGTGTGTGTGTGTGTGTGTGTGTGTGTGTGTGTGTGTGTGTGTGTGTGTGTGTGTGTGTGTTTACAGAACAAGCCATGGCTGACGATATGTATCCAGCCTTGTGTACTTGTCCATGACCTCATTGGTGGGAGTCAAAAACAGCAGCTCAGACAAAGGAGGTGGGGAAGCTCTTGTGAAAAGAGCAAAAGATCACTACACCTCAGCCTCATGGAATCTGGAGCAGCAGTAGCTCAATGTAGCCTACTCTGTGGAGTGCTTTATTTTTCTTAAACACTGGCGAAGCTGTAGATAATCTTTCAATGTGTTGACATGATTTTGGGCCCATGTTGTGAGGTCAAGATCAAGATACACATCATTATATTCCTGCTGCCTGACTAAAGAGGCCAACACATGGCAATGATGAATGAATATCAACAGTTGGTTGGGATGATATGCTATAACAGGTAGAGATGTACCAATTAAAATAAGAAGACATGACGGGTCAATGTGAATAAAGCATCTACTCAAAGGATAATTACTAATGAATGCACAAGAGTGTGCGGTGTTTGATTGCTTTACACTACAGTATAATATATAACAGATAATGATATCTATGGGGATTACCTTGCTTTGTCCATAAGCACATGTGGATGGATCTGAATGTAAAACAGCTGAAATACTGAAGCTACCATGAAACAAATCACATTTGTTCTGATAATTACTGATGTATCTTTGGTTACAGCTGTTGCACTCTTTGAATTTATTATATATATCAGTGCATGATGGAAGGAGGATTTCAGGTATATTCCAATAATACATTACTATCAAAATAGGAGCACAAATAGATGTTTTACTCCATAATGCAGCCTGATGGCTTATAATATAGAGTGGATTGGAGACATGAAATCTATTTTTGACATTCTGTTTCCAGTAGTGCAATGCAAACAAATGTTAACTCTTGTTTTAAGTCTATTTGTATCCTTTCTTTTCTAGCAAGCCTTGGTGGCCTGGTATGCCCCCTCTTATCCCATTCACATAACGAGTCAGTATTTAATGAACTGGACGTGATATTTTCTGGAACAGAAGAACAAACAACTGCTGTGAGATGTATTCTGATTACATGTTTCTGTCCCTCAGTGCCACGTCACTCATTGCTCTAATTGCTTGTAGTACCGATGGCTGTCTCTTAAATTTCAAATATGAACTGAGAGGTTCACATGTTTGAATGGGACCACTCAGGAAGAAAACATGCTCACCTCCAAAGAAAACTTGGAAATAGTCCCATGTGATCATGTTCTACTACAGTATGTTTCCTAGGCTCTGTTCAGATCTGTTAACATCTGTCCTGAGAGGTCCGATCACAAGTGGACCGCATTAAATATGTGTGTTCACACCTGGAATTAAAATGCATCCTGAATGTGTCTCCTGTGTCTTCTTGTAATGGGATGTCCCTTCTCTGCTCTATATGCAAATAATCATGTTCTTCATATGTGTTCACGGAGACCAAATTATATTGTTTTTACCCAGTTCGAGCTCAGAGATGTGTCCAAAGACAACGTTTGTGTGCCTGCGTGTTGGTGTGAGTGAGAGAGAGAGAGGTGTAGAAACAAAGAGAAAGTCAGGAGGAACTGAATGAATGACTGCGTGCAACTATGTAGAAAGATTAGTCTGTGATTATCTGTGTTGATATTGCAGTGGTGTGACATTGAGAAGCGTAAGAATATGTTTAAAGTGTAATGAGGCAGGATGTCAGTAAAGGTCTGTATTTATATAGCGCTTTTCTAGTCTTGATGACCACTCAAAGCACTTTACAGTACAGTTTTACATTCACCCATTCACACAGTGCATCTATGTGCAGCACTTTTCTCTATGAGAAGTGGGGGTCTGTATCTTGCCCAAGGATACTTCGGCATTCGGAATGGGGAAGACTGGGATCGAACTGCTGACCTTCTGGGTAGAGGATGACCACTCTAACCCCCGAGCCACAGCCGGCCCTCGTGTGTGGCCTAGCCCTAGGACACGGTTCCATTCACATAGTGAAAAGAATGTGGCAACTTGCGTTCCGGACTACCTCCACATGTGGTTTGAGACTTCAACTTAGCGCTGACCATCCTTGATCGCATTACTCAGGACGGATGTTAACACCAAGAAACTCCAATGATATGAAACCAATTTGTTACAGCAGACATACTCTCCAAGCACTTTAAGACCTGTTATCCTGTTTATTCATACAATTATCCAATCAGCCAACGATGTCGCAACAGAGCAGTGTGTATATATATATATATATATGCAGGTCAGGAGCTTCAGCTAATTTCACATGAAACAACAAAATGGGATTTGACAGTGACATGACTGTTGGTGTCAGGTTGGTTTGAATGTTTCTTAAGCTGCTGATCTCCTGGGATTTACACACACAACCTCTGACACAGAAACAGTAATAACCACTCTTTACAACAGTGGTTAACAGACAAGGGTCAAAGAATGAATATGTCCACTTTGAGGTGGATGGTCTAGAAGTGAGAGGAGACCACACCAGGTTCCATGGACTCAACCTGCCTTGTGTCAACTGTCCAGGCTGTTGCTGCTGGTGTGATGGCGTGGGAAATGTTTTCTTCATATACTTGGGGACCTTAATAAGTCACAGTCTATCTGAGTATTGTTGCTGACCATGTTCATCCTTATAGTGGCCACACTTACTTCCAGCAAGATGATGCTCCATCACAAAGTAAAAGTCGTCTCAAACTGGTTCCATGAACATGATAGTGGGTTCAGTGAATTTCACTGTCCTCCTGAGTCATCAGATGTGAATCCAGTAGAACCTTTGGCAGCTTGAATGAGCAGCTCACAAATCAGCTGAAATGATGTGATGTGTCAACACAGAGCAGAATCTCAGTGGAAAGCTTTTCCTTTGAGATCTTGTGGAATCAATGACATGAAGAACTAAGACTGTTTGAGAGCAAAGGGAGAAACTACAAAGTGACAGTAAAGTGTTTAATTACATTTATCCAAAACCACCTCCCACTTCAGCCACCTTCTGGTGACACACACACCCATTGACAAATGTAGTAGTAGAGTATAATAAGCACTTCTGAATATAATCGTTCCAGCAATTAAATTGCCACCACAACATAACGGAACACAGATAATGGGTATGTGAACGTGATTTCTAGGAGACAGTGTTGAACATATAAATGGAGCAGACAGTATGTTCTTTTAATCAAAGAGTTTGGATCAGTCATTGGATCATACATCCTGGAAACATTTGTGTTAATGATTTGTAGCTGGAACACGGACACTGAGTCACATTTACAGCTGTAGACAGTCATTGAATCCCTATTTTAGTGAAGATGAGGGTGAGCCATCCATATTCGTTGGTAACATGTTTATTATAGTGTTCTCACATTCAAATTGAAATACATGTAATTGTGTTTGCAAATATGTTTGCCTTCTAATGTTGAAGTTAATGCATTAGTTAATTTGCTGTTCTCACTGGCTGCCTAGTTTAAATAATATAATAAGATAAATGAAGACAAGACAACTGCAGCAAGAATGTATGTACTTTTGAAATATATTACCATCTTAATTAAGTAGTTCCTTCCATCCTGGCCAATTTAAATCTTGTGGCTCTGTGTTTTGAAGCACGATTGCTAACTTTAGCCAATTGGCTGCTTGTACTTTTTGCCACTGACTTTCATCTTCACGACAAGCTTTGTTTGACTCTGTCAGAAAATAATAGGATGGAATTTTCTTTTCAGCTCTGCTGACAAGTGCACCATGGATTCAAAGAGAACCTCCATCAGCAAGATGCTCAGTTACGGAGAGGGAGAGAAGTCAGGGTGTTGTATCCGAAAGGATGACAAGAGGATCGTTGAGACTTTGAACTTGCCAGCTGCAGTGGGCACCAGTGAGGCTTCAAACAAGAGTAAACCTCTGTCTCTCTCTCACTGTGATTAACACTCTCAGTCTCTATCTGTCCCTCTGTTTTTCTCTGTCTGTCTCTCTCTTGCTCTATTTCTCTGCTTCTCTCTCTCTGTCTGCCTCTCTCTATCTCTCTCTCTCTCTCTCTCTGTCTGTCTGACTGTCTGTCTGTCTGTCTCTCTCTGTCTCTCTCTCTTTCTCTCTCTCTCTCTCTCTCTCTGTCCGTCTGTCTGTCCGTCCGTCTGTCTGTCCGTCTGTCTGTCTGTCTGTCTGTCTGTCTGTCTGTCTGTCTTCAGTCTGTCTGTCTATCTCTCTCTCTCTCTCTCTCTCTCTCTCTCTCTCTCTCTCTCTCTCTCTCACACACACACACACACACACACACACACACACACACACACACACACACACACACACACAAACTGTGCCTGCATAACTGGATAATACTTGGAAAACTCAAATTCTAAATCTTAAATTTAATTAGCTCAAAAGGATGTGTTTTCTGTTAAGACAATTTGTCCTTTCATCGTAATTCCTCAGATAAACCAGTAGGAGGCACTTAAATCAATTGTTTATGCTTAGAGTGTTTATATAACCCCTAAACCCATAAAGTATATTCATTACACATAGACACATTACACAGACTTATTCATTTTACTCCAAAGCCCATGCTCCTTACATATTTAATTAAATCAGCAGAAGTCTTTAGACAGAATATAGTGTCTACATGGAGAAGAAATCAACAATAAATGATTCAAATCCTCCTTAAATCTAAACAAACAGGGAGTCCTGGTCTAATTTCTATCCAAGACTTGAAAACACCCTGCAAACTCTGCATTGCACCAAACGACTCTACTCCTGAAATAACCAAGATATTAAATAAAAGTTATATGTGCAAAAAGTATTTGATGTGTTTTTATCATCATATGTGAAAACCCCACCTGCCGTGGACCGCTTGTAGATACATCAGTGAGAACATGTGACATTATGAAGCAGCTAATATGTAAACATGTCAACTTTATCTTGAACATTATGCAAACATGTCCTTGTGGAGTTTGCTTTGTGGCTCACTGGTGCTTCCAGTGACATGTTGTCTCATCTCAGTTCACTGAGGAATTTATCATTTAAATAATGTAAATACAAATCTGAATGTCTGTCTGAGGAACAAGAGAGAGGTGCCAGTGAGGCAAAGATGGAGATTAATTAAAAAAAAAGATACAACCTTGAATGTAATTTCCCGAAGCTAGTCATGCCACACCTGTCCACTGGATGTCCTCAGTGAACTTCTGTTCTGAGCTGACCACCTGACTGTGCTTGTTGTCAACTGCCTGCCTGCTCTTCATTTCCAGACTGGCAGTTGTTACATGTCTCTTTTTAGATGACCTGCTTCCTCTCTGAAGTGTTTGCTGTATCCCATGGCAACCTGTAAGCTAGATCCTGGTCATCATATACAGCCTTTTATACTACCTGCCTCGAGATGTGTTCCTGTGTGGGGGCTGGATCCTTAAAAAGTCTGCACTTGTTGACCACAATCTGTCTTTTTCACTGCAGACATTTTGATTAGTCACAGGTGTAAATGGTGTTTCTATGGACGGCTGACGTTAGCGGCTTCAGTTTCATTGTCCTGGTTTGGTGCTGGTTTGCTGTCACAGTAACTGTTCTGAGAGTCAGAATGGTTCAATCCTTCATGTTTTTTATAACACCTGCTTTTTTCCTAGTGTGATGGGTTGAAATGTCTTCTGTGAATATATAACAGGTCCAACCTCTGTCTCATTTCATATGATCTTGTGACACATGCAACCTTCCCCTGGCTGCGTTTGGGCCAAACTGCAAACAAGCTTGTGCACAAGTTAATTCAGTTGATGTCAATGACTTATAAAACTGTGAATTGACAAGAAGTCAATAAGAGTTTTAGTCTCTGTCTCTTTTGGGGCACTTTGAGTCTAAGCTTCAGATCTGAACTGGTATCTGGGACACAGCTGCAGTGTTCGTATCTGGGTCCTGTTTGCTCTTGCTGTCTATCTAAACTGTTGAAGGCTGCATGTCAAAAGTACATGGATAATGATTACAGAGTTCATGTAAACCTATGGAAATTGTGCAATAAAACTCCAGCACAAGTGGAGACACCACCCCAAGGGTCCTGGTGGTTACTGGAGCCTTTTAACAAAGGCAAAAACTAATGTTGTGCAGGAATTACCCCTGAAACAGATAAAGGATTTAGATACAATGGTATATCTCTTCTATCATACTCCATCTGGTCTTTTACTGGGAGCATTGTTGTTAAATTAAAGAAGTTGTTCAATGAAGTTGAGGTAAACAATAAATTACTTTATGCATTCTCGTGAAAATTGAACATTTCTCAGTATTTATCACAAAGCTATATTCTCTCATCACTGGCAGTACAGAGAAAAGGCTTGTGGGTATGTTGATCACAAATACTGTATAGACTATGAGGTGTGAGACTCAAAGTCTATACAGTATTTGTTCACAGATGTTTGCAACCCATGTCATATGTGTGTGTCGGTGACTTCAGTGACACAGTTGCCTTGTTGTTTCAGAGCATACCCTTTACCTGAATGTTAAAGCCTTGGCTTAAGTAATCTGTCAGTGAAAACTCACACTGCTGTAGGGTCCTTCAGCATTTATATACAGTCTATGGGTCCTAGAGTAAGCATTGACTGCATGTTGGCTCCAGGGGTGCAGTCCTAAAACTGATACCTGGTGGTAATAGTATATCTTATTATATATATAATATAATATAGTAGCCTATATTATTTGCACATTGTGGAGACGACCCTGTGTGAGAAACAAACATTTCTGACAGTTTAGACTCTATGTCAGCAGCTGGAGTCCAAACTGGAAAGAGCTCATGGAAGGTGTATGCACTCATAATACATTTACTGACTTGGTGAGCAGAAAAGAACCTATGAATATGTAGCTAACAGTGTGAGCAACAGCAGGTCCCAGATTCAGATGATTTTTTATAAAGTTAGTGAACCCAATAGGAGGTGACATCATGACCTTTTATAAAGTCGAATTTGAATCTACACACCAGTTAGAAATCATCTGTTCAACTTGGATTCACTTTCAGTGATATTTTCCAAGACTGGTTTCAGGTTTTTTAGTATGTCCAATTGATTAAGATTTTACATATCAAGTATATTGATATATATTCAGAATAGAATTGAATAAATTAGAATTTAACACAGCACATAAGGGAATTTTACTACCTAATTCAAAGTGTTATTCTTAAAATTACAGTTATCTAATGAAAATATATGCTAACACTGTTTCTGTCTGCTGTAGTATCAAAGCAAATATTATTTTTTATCATTTGAATTATAATAATATCTCTTCATTAGAACATTTAGTGATTCACCTATTGCTGAATCATCATTTAATTTGACCATCCATCAATAGGCAGTTTTATGAATTCACTTTTAACAAAGCCTCAGGTAAGGCACCACATTTCTGTAGTCTGGTATTAAAGAGATGAGATTTGTAGGAAAAAGCAGGTTTAGGGCATTCGCACAGCTTTTCATTAGTTGCTGTTTTATTGGAAGCGCTGGCTTGATCAGTCAGTCGGTTGGTCAGTCAGTCAGTCAACCAGTTAGTCAGTTACTTAGTCAGGCAGTCACCCAGCTATTGAGTCAATGAGTCAGTCAGCCAGCCAGCCAGTCAGTCAGTCAGTCAGTCAGTCAGTCAGTGAGTCAGCCAACCAGACAGACAGACAGACAGACAGACAGACAGACAGACAGACAGACAAGCAGTTAGTCAGTCAGTGAGTTAGTGAGTCAGTCAGTTAGTAAGTCAGTCAGTCAGTCAACCAGTTAGTGAGTCAGTCAGTCAACCAGATAGTCAGTTACTTAGTCAGGCAGTCAGTCAGCTAGTGACTCAATGAGTCAGCCAGACAGTCAGCCAGTCAGTTAGTGAGTGATCCCATATTTGTGTTTGTTCTGTGTCAATATACACCCAGTTCCTCAACCCAAGTCAGGCCTGTGTACAGCATGACTGTCAGATGATACTTCCACATTCTGACCTCTTTGTGTGTATGTGTGTATGTCTGTTTCCACTCAGTTGCAACTCTGATGATTGATTAAAAATGTTCATTCATTATATCACAATTATAAACAATCGATAAAATAATATATAATAAACTATTGTTAAATCCACTAACATTCTAAATCACATGAAAACCTTGTGTCCCAAAACTCTGTGTCACAATATTTCCGTACTTAGAGACCTTCCCCTTTACAGACTCTAAAACCAATGTGCCTGACAGACAACATCAAGATCCAAACGTTATCCTTTGACACTCATGAACTACTGTGCATAGTGGTGACCTATTATATATTATTATTGTATTGTAAACATGACACATGCCATGCAGTTTCCTGTGTTTACTAGTACTCTAATAACAAGTTCCACATACAGCTACCCCATATAGATAAGATAGGAGAGGAATACAGAGGCAGGGTAAAGGGGACATTCAGATGTAGAAAGTTTACATGAATAGCCTCTGGATAGTGAAAGACAGATGGCTCATCCAATCATCTTACAAGTATCTTTTAAAAGTGCCTGCCCTTTTCAGCACAGTTTCCAACCATCAGATGGTTCTGTGTAACAAACCATGTGGCACATCAGGCTAGAAGACCACTGCTATGTGAGGGCACTCGGAATTCAATACTCTTTTTGAAATTATGACTCTATCAATGGCATTATCAAAATTAACTAGCCGAGGATGCCTAATGCTAGCTAAATAAATATAATGAAATGGGATTTATTGGTCTGATATTTAAAAGAAATAAGGAAATAAAGAAAGAAAAAAGTTCACAAAACTGAGGTGATACACAAATATGACAAATAACTTTAAGGACAGATTTAACTAAATCCAGCTAAAGCTGTATCATTTATATTTAGAGCTGGTAGAAGGAGCATATAGAGCCAAGTGGCTTGAAAAAAGAAAATATAAACAAATTGGATCACTGTGCAATTATTAATACATACGATTGTTCAATCTATTTGATGAACATGGTAATATATGATCGGTTTATGTCTGAAAAGTTTTCTAGTTCCTTTTAGATAATTTAATTCTTTGAATCTGGATTTCCCAATTGATTAATTCAGCCTGTGAAGAGAGTAATTACTGGATAGAAATGAACTAACAGACAAAGTTCAACAAGGATATTTGCCAAATGTTTCAAAGAATGAAATAAACCAGAGTACCAGGAGTAGGAAGAACTTGTTTTATTTACCTCAAGGCTAAGATATGTCATTTTAAAATTTGACATAAAACCCTGCCGATAGTTTCACCGCTTAATTTACCAACATTAACATTATTAACAACAAAACATACAAAATAATGTCTCGCCTATTTTTTTATTTGGAAAAATCCCTAGAGTTTTGACAGATCTCACTCTTTTGAAGCTGTTAACTCTGGTTTCTGTTTGACAGAAGGGTATTATCTGCTGCTATGATGACGTTAGGTTTTATTATTGGCATCATTTTACTGACTATCTAAGCTCTCTCCCTTTCTCCAAGAAATTCATTCTCAGTTCAAACTTTGAGAAAAAGTAAAAACAACTCCCACGGAAACACGACTCTTTAGTATCATTTAATCTGTATTGGTATATGCTGCTATTGTTTGCGTGGAGTTCCGTTTACACAATCCTTCTGTCGTTACCCTGCCCGTGAAGGTGGAGCGAACAAAGCAGGGAACGATGCTGCCTTTGAGTGCCCCTCGTAAACTTTTTGAATTCTCAAAAGCCGACATGTGTTCAGATCATGGGTTCAGGTGTTCTGGGTAAAAAAAAAGAATATATATGTAGCCTATTGGACGTTTTAAAGAATAAACTAAATTGGTTTAGAGTGAAGAGATCCAGTAGCTTATGTTTGGGAATGGTGGACGGAGTTAGCACATCCCTGCACAGGGCATCAGCTCAGCCAGTTATTATAAGTTAAACAGTGACTTGTCCTGACTGAGGCTGGCTCCGGGCTCACAGTGACGTGTGTAAATGCTGCTCTCTGACAAAGGTGCTGTCATGTAGCGTATTGGTTTCGTGAACACTTCAGACCTCTACGCGTCCAAAAGCGCGATAGTCTCATAAAACGAAACTAATACAAACAAACATGTACTTCCACTTTTCACTGTATAATCTCTGCATGCTGACCTTCACACAGATGTGGGAGTAGCCCGATTTCCGACGGCACCTCAAGGCGACACGCCCCCTCCTCCCCCGGCTCCCCCCTCCCCTCGCGGTGCTCTCCATGTGTCACCTGCTTCTCTCTCGCAGTCACTGCTCTGGTGGTTTTCCGGACTTTCCGCAGCTCCCTCGCGCAGCAGAGTCCTCTCCTCGGGCCGTGGTCCCTCACTTCGCACCGGCTCCAGCTCCTCCTCGCGTGTACCGCCTCGTCAGACCCCGACAGCGACTTTCTAAGGATGGCTCCGTCTGCCCTGCTGCTGCTGCTGGCCGTGGTCAGCGCCGGGACGCTCGTCCAAGGTAAGCGCTGTGCGCGATGTGGCAGGGACACCTTCCGGGAAGCGCGGGAGGCTTCTTGCCCCGGCCGAGGGCATGTGGTGCTTCGGGTAGCTCTCCGCTAACCGACCCGAGGCTCCGCTCAGAAACAACTACCTGCAGGGAACAGACTTACACCTGAAGCTCCTTTACGACCGTGTAATAACTACATGTCCACGGTCACTAATTCACGGCTTGTTCTGCTTGTGCCTGAAACTGTGGGAAAACTCACCCTTGGTTTCGCCTAAATAATGATACACGTGTTTATCAGTTTGTGATTACAATATATGTTTACACACAAACATGTATCAATGTGCGTGTGTGTGTGTGTGTGTGTGTGTGTGTGTTTTAAATGTTGGCCATATCTATCCCTGTAAATGAACAGGAGGTGCTTTATCTTCCATTCGCCTTCCAGGCAGTTTCCTTAAACGAAGCCAGCTCCCTGCCCAACAAACACCCCCCCCCCCCTCCTCCTCCCGGCCGCCCCGGGGTGACGGAGCGCTCTCTGATAACAGATCATTTGTTTGTAATTAGGGATGCGGTTGTTTGGATTCACTTGTAATCCAAGCCTCGGTTTGGGTGTGCGCAAAGTGTGCGTCTCAGGGTGTGTGTCTGTTATCGTGTGTGTTAGAATGTTGAATGGACGGAGAGGAAGCCAGAAATGATTCAATTCAACCTTTTTATTTTGTTTTGCGCCAAATCATAAAATGTGTAACCATCGTGTTTCAGCTCTGACACACTGGTTGATATAATGAAAAGAGTGATATTTATAGATGTAAAGATGTTATTAATGATAGCAGCAACAGTTAATCTAATAATAATAATGATGGTTTTATTTTCTGTTTTCTAAATCCTGCACCTCCTACCCCCACCCCTCTCTCAGAAATACCTTGGGGGGTGGGGGGGCTATGGGAGGGAAATAAAACAAAGTTAGTGACATGTAGTAAAATAGATAAATGTGGGGGCATAGAGACAGGAAGAAGGGGTGAAGTGCTCAGTGCATGATGGGAATTCCCCCAGCATTCTAGACCTCCAGCAGCAGAACTAAGGGATGGTTCATGACTCACCTGATCCAGCCCTAACTATAAGCTTTATCAAAGTTTGAAGTTTAATCTTATATGTACAGATGGTGTCTGCCTCCTGAACCCAGAGTGGGAGCTGGTTCCACAGGAGAGGAGCCTGGTAGCTGAAGGCTCCACCTCCTGTTCTACTCTTACAGACTCGAGGAATCACAAGAGTATTCCCCTAATAAGTGATCTATTGGGACAATACGGTGTTATGAGCTCTTTGAGATATGAAGGGGCTTGATTGTTAAGGGATTTGTATGTGAGGAGCAGGATCTTGAATTCTATTCAGAATTTTAGGAGCCAATGCAGAGAAGCTAAGACAGCAGTAATATGATCTCTCCTTCTAGTTCCTCTCAGCAGTTGTGCTGCAGCATTTTGGACCAAGTGGAGGCTTTTCACAGACTAACAAACATCCTGAAAATCAAGAATTACAGTAATCCAGTCTAGAGGTATAATGCATGGTGTAGTTTCTCCGCATCCTTCTTCCACTTACTAAATTATAAGCAGCACTGGCACCACTGACATTGTCATTTATACACAGGACAAGTTAACGTTTAAAAATTGTTCTCCCAGTTCTTATCTCTGAGTTGCGTCTGTGTTGCTGGTCATTCACAGGGCTGTTCTTTGTCAGAGCGGTAGGAGGACATGCAGCCTGTCTGACTGGTGGCTGAGTGTGTGTGTGTGTGTGTGTGTGTGTGTGTGTGTGTGTGTGTGTGTGTTTTGGAAGGTTAGGCAAGAGGGTGGGAGTGGTGGTGGTAGACACACCAGGGGTTCCATCACTCGATGCTATCTGGTCTGTCACTGGATCAGTGACTCCACAGGAGGACTGAGTGCATGCGTACTTATTTATTTATTTGGTCACATTTCATTCAATATGAAATCCTTATCCTCCACATAATGACAGATACCAGCAGAGTAGATAGCAGCTGAAGTCGGTTTCCAGCTTGATCTGTAGCATTTCTCACATCAAAGGGGAGCACTTTCAAAGGGACTTTCAGACTTAAAAGTTTTGATGCCACAGAAAGCTTTTCAGGGTGACTTAAGAGTGTGGTAAGCTGCCAGCACAAATACAGTATGAGGGGATACACCAAAGTGGCGGCTGTTGGACAAAATGTATACATTAATGACAGATAATGGCTTTGTAATAATTTCCACTCCTTGTGGGGCATTTTAGCTCTGCAATATTTTCTAATTCCAATTTAATTTGCTTCTTTTGGATATAGTTATTAACGGAAGCCCTAAGAGATTCAGGGCTTCTGTGTTGAACCGACAGCGTAGGTACTGCAGTAACTACACACAGTGACACAGGCTTAAGCAACTGTGATCCCATTCAGTTGCATGTGTGGTCTCTCAGTGGTCGGACAAGCACATGAGACAGAATCAGTCCAACGGTTGCACATTGAGGAGTAACTGTTGTTTAACATTTATTATCTTCAACTGCAACTGACTCAATTTCAGTCATCTTTGTTTGACAAACACAAATAATCTCAACACGGTGGCATAAAAATGATGCCACCAGCAGCGTCATTGCAAAACAACACAGACTAACCAGCACACAGGCGTCAGAGCTCATAACGACCTAGGCTACATGCTGCACCATAGGTACTGCAGTGATTCTAAGCAGAAGCATAACACCGGCTTTAATGGTATGTATTCAAGCACAGACCATGGGGCTGTTAGACATGTAGTGACACGTTGATGTAGTTTTCCCACAATGATGGGGGAGGGGGCTGCTCTATTTTTCTTCTTTTCATAAAAGCTGTGGATTCATGTTGGTTAAAACATCAAAGTGCTACAAATTAACTATCCAAAACAGCAGTAGAGATGCATTCTTGACTAAAATATAGGCATGGTTATACTTCAGTGGTAAAGCACTATTGGTCAGAAACTAACTGGTGGCAAGCTAAGGCTTTGGTTCTCTGTTGCAGAGGCCAGGTTTTTATGAGTTTTCAATCCTTCTTGTGATACTCGTGTCACAGACCAAAACTAATTTCATGCAACAAAGGGAAGCCCGTAAAAATTAAGTTTGAATAAATGTTATTTTCTGTTGGCCTACATCCCAGCTTTTTAGGAATGTGGTTAGAATACTCTCTTTTTTAGAAGTCCTGCTACCTGCCAGATATTTGTTAATAAGCAGTTAATAATAGAATCCTAAGTACCGGGTCCTTTGGTGTCATGCTTTGGTCCTTTTTGAGCACAGATTATAAATCATTCCAGTCAGGCTAAAAGTATGCTCCATACATGTGCTTTGAAATTGACCTTAAAGGTTGTGGATAACATATTCCCAAAGGTGCAGTTCCCCTCAACCAAACTATTGCACTTCTGTCCATCGTGGTAGAGGGGTTCCTCACATGTGGCTCTCTATGAACTTTGTGCATTTCTTTCCCCTGTTATTGTTTTTTTGGGTAGTTTTTCCTCACTCTTGCTGATTGTTAAGGGCAGAGTATGTCGGATGTGGGTGTGGTATGCAGTCGCGCTCAATTTGCCTTTGCTAGGGGGGCAGGGTGGATTGAAATGCTATCTATCTGTCTCAACAGGTAAACCTGGAGGGTAAATAACTTGGTTGGGGTCTATAGCAGTGAGGGGCCAGCTACCTTCATCCAACAACCCCAGTAGCTAACCTCTGAAAGGTCACAGTCTGTTTGAAGCCCCACCTAAATCTTTCTGACAGATGGCTTGAGTTTCATTTGTTATTCAGAAAGCCTCTCCCCAGCCCCTCCTGCTGTCCAGGCATGTCACATTAACAGCCCATAACTTGCAATTGTCATGTGAAAGGGCTCAAAGGTTTATAAGGTTCTTCTATAGATTAGTCCTCTTCCAATGAGCTGCTGCTGAAATAATTTCAAAACACTTAATAATAGTGTGTTTCGTATAAATTCTGAAACTATGACATTCGGGGAAAGCAAGGTTTTCTCCTCCTACAGCAATGGTATCTTAAAAAGCTGAGACAGCTTGAGATGTCATCATGATATTATCCCACTCAGGAGGAATGTTGAAAATAGATGTTGGTGGCTGTATCAGCACCAAGGGTAATACATCAATAATTCTGAGCTGCAGTTTCTTTCCAGAGGGCCTGCTTTCCTCACTCCAGCGGGATTAACGGTTCAGCCAGCCCGTTAACTGGCGAAATCTGGCTCAATTTAATTTATTCAGTTGTTTTGCCTACATTCGTATGTAAATGCTCACATACTGTTGAATAAATAAAAGATCCCAAAGGCATAGATGGTGGCTGAAATGCTGATGTCTTTGATTATCTGTCCTCTCCCTGCGGCAAAAATACATCAGTGAGCAAGGTGTTGGTGCATACATCTTCTGTCACTAATTCACTGTGTGGAAGTCAAACACAGGTACTGTTACGACAGCCTGACACATGGAATAGCATAGTAGCCTACTTCATATAAAATTATAGGAATACTATGAATTTAACTCCCTTCTTCTTTAATTATTCCCTTTAGAAAGCTTAACTTGTTTGAGTTACTTTTACGCAAAGCAATTCATTCAAACATGTCCTGTTCACATCTTCAGTTAGCAGCAATAGGATCAAGTATCCAGCAGATGTGCATAACAGGAGCAGGATCTTAGATATATCTGTAAAACTGCACAGAGACTATAAGGCTTCATGACAAGACACTTTCTCCGGAGTTTGCCTTTCACACATAAACAATACAGCAGCAGATTCTCCACTCAGAAGCACTCAAAACAACACCGACATTTCTGGAGCGTTCTGGTGAGAAGTGGTGCTGAGGCAGGATGCAATGTATAAATTCTGCTGTGGAGATCACAAGTTTTTGTTTACAGCACATTGAGACCGGCAAGCCCTTATCACCACAAAGCTCTAATCTGTGTCTTCTATGTGTGTGGCACTGCTTCACCATCATAATTTATTATTCCTCTATTTTTAACGGTTTTGTGGCTGTCATTTGTTAGAAAAATAAACACCACCACTCACTCGTGGCAAATCATGTGGAGAATCTCTTGCTGTCTTCTCATATGGGCTCATTCGGACATTCTCCAGAGTCTTTGCTAGGGGGCTGGCAGGAGAATCTCCTGAGTCTGGAGGCTCTCACTCTGACTTTTGCGTCCTCACATAAAGCCCCTGTTGAAAATGTCAGAGATTCTCCTGAGTTCAGGGCATGTCAGCAGCTTAATATTAGCAATAATATAAATGTAGTATAAAAAGTTATGTTTGCAAATAAATCTTGCATATTGCACCTTAAACAAAATATGCTCTCCAAACAGAGCAGAGAAAGGAAAAAAACCCACAAAGAGAACATATTGAATATTTATGATTAGCCCCCCTCCCCATTCCCTTTTGTCAAGGTGAGAACCATAACTTATGCTGGTGCCACAAATCACGCCTGCTTGTGTGTTGGTCAGCACAAAGGACTTTCCCCATTTTCAAACCCCCCCCCAACAAAAAAAGAACCTCACTCACCAAATAACCAAATAAATGAGATCATGGGAAAACACACACACACGCTGGGCTAACATGAGACAGTATGACTCACCAGTATTGTTGCAGGTTTCCTCTTGGGCCATGTGTTAGGTTGTTCCCATCTTGTCATAACGTCATTGTGAAAGTCACTTGACAGTGTGACAGTATCAAAACGAGAAGTTAAGTTTTGCATTTGCCAAAATCATATCAGCAGAGTAGCAGCTTTGTTTAATGTGCAGGGAAATTAAATTTGATCAATTCTATGTTGCCAGGAAAAAACATGCTGATGAAATGAGGCAGCAGCATGTAGCATTAACTGGTAAGAAGAAAAAAGAAAAGCAGAAAGCCACAAGCTGTGGTTTTGGTGGGGAGGTCGGTGCAGCAGAGCCCATAGCTATAAAAGTATTCATACTAAAGCAGCATGAAGAAGAATCTGTTATGTTTTACCATTCTGCAACACGTTCATGCTCTGCTGATGGTCGTGTGCTGAAGAATCCACTTTCCTCTCACAAGAGATGAAACTGAAAATGTCCTATCACGGTAATAAGCTTGGGTCATCAGTATTATCATGGTATAATTATAATGTTCCTATATATTCAAAAGTAATATTCACAATTATTATTGGTTGTGTTATTCTCTTACACAAAAACCAAGTCTATATTGACTGTGTTGTTGTGTAATCTTATTCACTACAAAGTGTTGCCCTTTAATAAGTCCAGAACTTGACCCCACTTTAGACAGAGTCCTTTTAGAAGGCTGAAAAGCCAATGTAGTGCTGTCACTACTTCTGCTGCATTGCTGTTAAACAAACATGTTGCAATCTGAGACTGATGCTAATTTTGGTTGATGCTGGACAGAGTTTATAGTTGATCAAACATGGTTTTAATGATAATTAAATGATGATACTACCTCCTACCCTGTGTGCTGTTTTAATTTACTAATTTCAGCAATGAGATGAGTGGGGATGGGACCTTTTATTCGATTTTTGCTAAATTGCCTTAGAGCAATCCACTTTCTTTATCCTCCTGGAACCTCACTCCCCACTGTATGTACGCTGAAATTAAAAATAAAGTTTTATCATCAAGATTTTTACATTTTTAATTGGCAGCCAAAGAAAAGCTCAAGAATGTGTTATTTAAGAGACTTGTTTTTTCACATATTTGTATACTTGCTGGTGCTGTATGTGTGTGGACAGGGTCCTGATGAAGAATGAGTTACATATGGAATGAGCATGCTGTACTCAGAAATACTATAATTTATGTAGATAAGAGAGTATTCTTACCTAGAAGTCCAAGCCATACCATGGAGAGAGGGCAAGTGAGAAGCTCTGTTAGATAAGCCTTAAATAAAATATAGAATAAATGTATTTGAAATGTGCCGCTCACTTTGGAGTTGCGGAATACAATATTAGCCAACAAGTAATGAGAAGGGGTGAAAAAGAATGTAAAGACAGTGATGTGTTCGCTAAACCCCCTGGGGTCGGACACACTTACATTTTGGCCCGTATTCTGTACTGAAAAGAGCCATGACCTCATGAGCTGACCCACAAGTCTCCACCCCTGAGTTGAGAGTTTTGTAAGACTCAGTTTCCAGACTGACTCTGCGAGACTCTCTCTTGTAGGCTGTTGTTGGAGTGAATGGTGAAAACCCTGTCGGGACCTTGTTTGGACTCAAAGTACAATAGAAATCAACTGACAAAATAAACCCTCTTCTTCAGACATAATAAAACAACAGAAAAAAACACAACATGCTCGTCAGGTGTCATCCAAGTGTCCGCAAGCCCCGACATTCATATTTGACTCGAAACCAGGTCATTTACATTGTGTTTTAAACCTGAAAGTCCACTACGGGAAGTAGCGAAGCTAGCAGACGTAGCGATGCGAAAAGCGCGTGCCCTTGGGCGAGAATGTGTGTGGTTTTCCGGACACCACATGAGCAGTTTTGAGGCATGTTGAGGTTTTTTTCAGTTGTTTTTTTACGTCTGAAGAAGGGGTCCAGTTTACTTCGATTTGGCCGCAACGCTGTTTACCCCTGAGACTCCATAAGTGTTTTGTGGACTCAAACACCCACCATCGGCATAGTGGTGAGTAGATAGAGTTAATATTCCTTTTTAGGTGAACTATCCCTTTAACACTGACTTGCATATGTATGATCTTGAAAAGGCTTGATATTTGAGACACAAGCATTTGACTTGTTGTCTGACCTACATTCCTGAGAGGTCCAGGTCAGTTGTGGTCTGTTGAGCTAAAAATGAAAATATGCAAGTTATCGCATAAAATACTTGATGATCTGACATTAGATGCTTGATTATTTTTCAATGAGAGACTTCATATCGACTTGATACATACTTAATCAGACTTGATCTTAATCTGTTTATAAGATGGTGGTCAAAATATCTGGCATTTAAAATAAGAGAAAAAAACTGCCTGTCCACTCTTTTCCGCATAATTAGATTTGTCAGTGAGACATCTGCTGTGTGACTTTCCTCCAGCTTTTACTTCATAATATTTCATTCCTGCACAAGCGACAGTTTGCGGACTAGACCTGATCATCTTAAAAGCAGCTGGATACGACAGACGCTTTTCTCCACATGCCAAAGGATTGTGTTACACAGTGTAGGGTGCAAGCATACCTGGGGGGCAGAGGGCACAGCTCTGTGTTTTGGACTAATACTGTACAGACGGGAATGTGGAGTTTGTGTTACGGCTTCTGCCTTGTTGACAGAGTGGTGGCTGACAACATATGCATCAGAAGAGACAGGAAAGTGGGTCATGTTGACATTGTTCGCTGCTTTTAATTGGTGCTTCTCAGTGGCTTCACAAAGCATGCATTCATCTTGTGTTTTTCCCCGAAGGCTCCTAATGCTTGATGAAAGCACTGCAGTTGTAGATCAGCATGTTTGCCTTAAACAACGTTGAGCCGAAGTGTCCACCACCTACCACTGTCTCCAGCATTTAAGCTCTTGGATTCTTTGTAAGCATCAAAATGATGGTGCTGTTGGTCCTAAATATTGAACATTCACAGCCATGGACTCAGTAGACAGACTTGAAGAGGTTGAACAACAGCTAACAATCCAACTTCATATTGTTTTAATTAGAATATGCCACCAAAAACACGATTAATAGTATCAGTTGTTTTATTGTGAAATACTTGTTTTTACTTTGGGATTGTACAGATGTGTAACTATTATGTGGTGTATTTGGTAGTTGTGGCCATGACATGAGAGTGTATAGTGGCAACCTGAGCAGCCAGTGTCAGAAGCTCTGGCTCAGTGTGAAGGCACACTATTAAAGCTTGTTTTTCTTTTCTTCGCCTGTTTTCAAATTGCTCTAGTGTGGGCAAATTGTGCGCCTCTAACTGTAACATTCTATCTGAGCTTCAGTGCAGCTGTGAGATTTTATTTTTTAAACTTGAAACTTATTTTTTAATGATAAAACAATAAAAAATGATATTTAACTCTTTTTAACTCTTTAATTTTTTCAATAAATCTCAAAGCAATACCAAAAACGGATCAGTTGATTTTAATAAAAAAATAATATTGGAAAATTCTTTAACTTTTCAGTAAATTTCCGGATCCATAACACAAGATTTTGGGTCTGTATGATTCCCTCCTTCCTTTACAATCTTGCAGCTGTATTTAACTTTATCCCTCCAGCATGCTGTTTCTGTTGGTAATCCTAAACCGTATGCGGCCTGAAGCCCAGGCTTTTGGTTTGTAAGCTGACAGCCACCTCTGTGCTTGTGGAGCAGTTGGTGGTACAACATGATGCTTCACATGATGCTGTCGAGCTGCTCAGGTTTCAGTACTGTGAATGAGGAATGCAGCCCGCTCTCATCCTTGCCCATGTATGCACAATCTGCAGAGTTTCAAATTAATACATTTTAATGGAATTACCTCTGCATTTCAGTTTTTCAAAATATGGCATTTCTATGCTGCAGAACCATGTGGCAACCTACCGTGACGTCAAGCATTGGTTTGTTAACTGCCGTTTGGAAGCTGTATTCATTGCTAGAGATTAAACTTCTTGTGACAGTTAAGATCACGGTTGTAGGATTTTAGCCATTCAACACTTTGTATTCCTTCTCTATCAGCACTGTGCTCTGTTTTATTGTCTAAATTTCAGTAGCCCTGGGTTGGCAGCTTAGTGATCATGTGTGGTTTTGGCTGAACAATAAAGAGAAAGTTTGGGCTTGAACACTGGCCTTGTAAATGTTTTTGCTTTGGTGTTTTATACTGTTTTATAATTATTATATTAACATTAATACATCATATTGAAACAAAAGGAAGCTTTTCTGTTAAGTTAAGTCTTGCAACAAGATATTCTGGGATTTGGAACCTGGCACAAGCAGAAGACTCCTGGTCTAAAGGCCTGAATCTTGAGCTCACCCTCCAAATAAGGTTACTAATAGTTCCATGGTGCATCTGATTTTAGTCAACAGAATATGACCACCTCACCCCTGGCTTTGTGAGCGTTAAGGAGGTGGGAATTGGAAATGATTTCCTTATGGGGCACTATCAAAATGTATTTATTTATTTCTTTGCTGGAGTTTCATCCTTTGTTTACAGAGTCTGTACAATAATTGAGTGATTATTCCTCTCAATGGTGCTAAGACCCATAAAGTTGTGTTTACCGCTGTGGGCTTGTCAATCTTCTTTGGTGGCTGTTTTTTTTATTTACTAGTCCCTGTTTCTCCTGCATATTCTGCATCGCTCTGTAGTTTCAATAGGAAATTGTTTTATAATCGCCCTACTTTATAAGTTAAATTGCAGAACTTAATAGAAAACTGCTCTCCTCCATGGCTTTGAGTTTGTGGGTTCAATTTCTAAAATTATGTCGTAATAAATTGTTTCTTCTTTAGTCTTTGGTCACCTCTTTGTAGCTTTCCCTTCCTACGCCGAACGCGTGTTTAAACAGCAAGTATATCTCCGGCCATACTTGCACCCACTTATTACCCATTCACACTGGCCATGTATAACAATCAGTCCAGTTGGGGAAAAAAAGCATCTTATCCATTGAGAAAATCCTTTGTGTTATTCTTTGCTTTTCAGTCAATGAACAAATACTCTCCACTTCTGTTCACCTCTTCAGGAGCTGCCTCAGAAGGTTAACTGCACATTTCAAGCACATACTGCAAACTTTTCATCGGTATACACTTGAGCATTATCTGATAAGAGGCTTTAGTAGATGATTTTATTTGGATTTTCCTTTCTAGATTTAGGGGGTAGCCTACAGGTAGCAGTTGCCATAAAGAGTACCAAACTAATTTTGTACTAGTGCTGTTTGACAAGCCTGTTTTTTTTTCTAATTGGGATAAAAGTCTTTGTCAGGGACTTCTTTCTGTCTATATTTGATGGTTATAGTGTGGCCATGGAATTTCTCATGGGGATATCAAGGTTGTTAAATTTCAGAATATGTAAGCAAGACAAGACAAAGTGTGTCACAAGAGCATACATATCGCACTCTCTACGATCTCTTTCAGACCTTGACAAATACAGGCTTCCTATTGGGCCATAAACACATACATAGTCCTCATGTATTATGTCCTCATATGTATGTAATAGAAATAATTAGCAGTGAACAGACTGTGGAGCAAGGTAGTGTTTCAGATATCATTATACAGGCAGAATTGCTTGTCCTTTAGAGTTATTTCCCAGTTTTTTCCCAAAATATTTATGTGGACTGGGGATTTCAGACATCTGAAAAAAAGAAGCTCCTAAGTTCTGTTTACACAATTTCCTGTTCCCCTCAATCATCAAGTTTGTACCATTATAGGATACCAGCTTAAACTGAGAAACAGTCACTGCTGTATAATAATCATTTGAAACCTACAAAGCTCAAATATATTGTAAGCTATTCTATTTTTAACCTAACAAAGTTCCCCTCTGGTTTATAATAAATGAGTTTTCAGATCACATGAGGTGGGAAATCATCTAAAAGTTATTCTACAGTATTTATCTTAAGTTTATATCTGTGAAATCATAAATCTTTGGATCTCTTGTTTATGCAAGAATCACTGTTTAGAGTAAGTGTAAAGTAAAGTGTCTGTTCACTGTTCAGCTACAGTGTAGTGTAAGGTCAAAGCAAGACCAGACCTACTATATCCTGATGTTCTCCTCTGAGGCTAGGGGTATTAAGGTTTAATTTTAACTTTGGGACTTGATGGGAACCACTGGAAGCCGTGCCTCTTTTGGTCTTATTGAGGAAATTCCAGGGTGATCTCCTGGGGACCATACAGAGATAACACCCACCACCATCAGACTGTCTCTCGCGATGGTCCAGAGCTCAGGTATTTCATCCTGGAATACGTTCTCTTTGAGACAGCACTCTTAACTAAACAGCAGTGTAGCAGGAGCAGCTCATGACTCAGTCACTCTGACTTTTTTTTTTCTCACTATGTACCGTCCTTTACTGTTTAACTCTATTGTTGAAAGCCACTTCAAATGTGTTTACCACGGATAAGAAAGCAAAGGATACTTTTGGGGATGTACACTGTATCACCTTCTAGAGAATGAGACAAAGAAGACTGACTCACACTGAAACCAATGGCACAGTTTTACTGCATGTTGATGTAGCCACCTAAGTTGAACAGAGACCACATTGTGATCTTTGTGATCAGAGCAGAAGGGACTCCAGTCAACACACTCAGTGGTCAGTAGCTACTACAATATTACATGCACACTCAGTGGTCATTAATACATTAGTACACAAACACTCAGTGGTCATTACTACATTAGTGTACAAGCACTCAGTGGTCAGTACTGCATTAGTACACAAACAGAAACAGAAAAACAGAAAAGGGACAGAGAAAGTGCTGCACATAGATGCACTGTTAAACTGAGTGAGTGGTCATCAAGGCGGGACAAGCGAAGCGCTATATATTGGGGTGGCTGTGGCTGAGGGGGTTGAGTCGTCATCCTCTAACTAAGAGGTTGGCGGTTCGGTCACCGTCTTCCCCATCTGCATGCCGAAGTGTCCTTGGGCAAGATTCTCATAGATAAAGTGCTGCCCATCGATGCAGTATATTAACGTGTGGGTGAATGGCAAAATACTGTATTGTAAAGCGCTTGGGGTTAGATAAACTTAACGAATCATAAATACAGACCATTTACCATTTATATAAATACAGATCCTGTACGTTTTTTACAGACAGACAGACATGCAAACAAACATAAACACCTGCCAAAGTACTCAAAACCCCCTCTGTAGTAGTTCCTGTTCCTGTTGTCGCAAGGGCCACATTTTGACATTTTGACATGATGACACATACTCGCATGCATGCGCGCACGCACACACACACACACACACAGAGGAAGAAAACAATAGGCTGTTATGTCTAGTAAAGAAGAGGCTGTGAGAGAAAAGGCATCCCTTTCCTCATTTATAAAGCAAGCCTCACAGCTACAGTGCAAAGCTGCTGTGCATGCAAGACATTCCTGTGTCTCTCTGCTGACATATACAGCAATAATCAAGCTAACCCGAGGACATGGAGGAATTGGCTAATCTCCAGCTTAGACCCCCTCCAAGACTGTGTCACTGTCTCTGCTTTGGTTTGTGTTGGCCTTCCATGGCTCCCTTCTCTGTTTAGTCACATCTGTTACCAAATATGCCTCTCTTTCTTTGATTTTAGTGCAGCCATTCAGTTAAGCCTACGTTCAATATTGTGTTCACATATCCTTGTTCCAACTGTCTCTTTGGACAATAGAAACTATGTTTTGCTTCCTGTCACTTACCTCTGACAGGAACACAGTAGCACCAAAAAAAAGGATTTTGTCAACATGGACTACATCTATTTTTCATGGGAATTGTTAAATTCTCATGAAATTGTCAAGGAGACTCATTATAGATGAGCCAAGCCCATTTTCCTATGACTAAAGCCTCGACTGAACGAGTGAAGCCCTTTCCCAAGTAGAGTTGGGCCTGGATTCCTCTCAACCAGTTTTTAAAACATACAATCATTCAGGAGAGTGAGCTTGTTTCTACACATGTTTCGTCAGTTCAACTGCTAAAATTGGTTTTCAAAAAGGATTCATAGATGTTCTTAAGCCATTTTCAGCCTAAAGTGAAAACAACTGTGGAGATTTGTTTTGATTCATCAAACATTTATATTAAAGAAATTCTTTGGTGCTTTGCGAGATACCTGTCAAGGGGTCCATCTTGTCAGTGGCTTAGATGCTGTGGCCGTGAGTTGTTGACATTTTTTTCATCTTTCCAGCCCTGAGTTAGTTTCTTTTCATATTATCTAACTTGTGCGCATCTTTTTTTAGAACTGCCAATGGTAATGCAGAGTGAGGAGGATGGTGACTGATCTGCCGTTTCAAACATTTAATGTTAGAAAGGATTGCTTCAATCCACAAAGAAGAAGAAAAAAGCTATGTAAATAAACCCGAAAATGCTGGAGCGATAACTTGAGGCTTTGTTCTCCCTCTCTACCTCTCTTTCACTCTTGAGGCTGGGGCTGTGACATGCAGCATTGAAGAGAGATGCTTTGGTGCACTCAATAAGCCTGATGATGCCCTGATAGGCTTGTTGACTGTTTTGATGTTCATTGAATTCAGTAAATCTTTTTCAAAATAAATAAATAGTCAGCCTGGGGAGCTGAGTCATCTTAGCATCTAATAACTGCACACGGATTTGCTCCAAATCCAGCCTCAGTCACACCATACATTCAAACTATATGTTGCAACCTGAAGGAATGATGAGCATGTGTATGAGCCGGTCGTATTGTGTGTAACATTGTGTTCTTTTCACCTGGAGTATTTTGATAGAGCTTTCTTTGGTCAAGTTAAAACTTGCAAAGATCTTAGGGAGTTGATCACAGGAACACAATCGTGGCTGAGTGCTTGGGGGCAAAATTCCAACAAGTTTTGTAGGACTGAACAGAGTCCAACAGAAACTAAACCCCACCTCCACTTTCTTAGTTCATTAACAATTAGAAAGTCTTAGAAAGCTGTTAGTGGCAATTCTCTAATACAACTGAGGATTTAAAAGCATGGCAGGAGCAGGCTTATTTTTAGCTCCCTAAGGATGTTGTTGGGAATGTTATCTTTGTGGGAGACAGTGCAGATGCAGGAAACGTAGGTAGAGAGAGGCTGATATTACGTCAGTGTTTCCCATTAACTATCTATACGGGCGGGCTGCCATATTCTAATTTGTCCCACCACATTTCATTATGAATTAAAATGTATTTTTACATTTCTCACAACACCATAAGAAATCTCTAACTTGGTGTATGTTGTTCTATTTGCAGTGCTATTTCCGGGCTATTTGCCTTTTTTGCCGTTGTGCTACTGCAAGCAACTGTGTGCTCATGCTAGGGTCCATAACATTTTTACCGTCCACACAGACAGTCAGACCTCATAGTTTCAGAGTGCAATGCTGGTGAATTAACATTTTTCAGTGAACTATTTCTTTAATGTGGTTGGCAGTTAAAAAAATGTCAATGTGCAGCCTGGTGGTGGTGCAGAACATCAGGAATATGTACATCTGTACTGCATATATATATATATATATATATATATATATATGGTACCTATGTATATATGTGTGGACAAACAGACCTTTGTCCACTGCGGCACTCATTCTGACACTATGTCAACATAGAACCACCCATGTGAACATCTGTTTGTCTTCACCTGATGATGTAGATAACACCGATGAAAAAAAAGATGATCTTCATGTTAACACATACCTTCTGTATGTCCTTGTCGATACCAGCAGTGTCGTCTTCGCCTCCTCCAGCTGACACACAACTTCAAACAGCACCGCTGCAGACAGGCAGGACGAAGCCCCTCCCCTCACTAGCAGCTGAACACATGATTGCTAGTTGACAACAATGAGCTGGTGTTGCCAGCATAAAACATACCATAGCAAGTTTGAAATGTAAAAATGAAATGCCTAAAGTGCCATTTCGAAGTATTTTGTATACGAGGCAAATGACCAGGGAAAGACTAAGGATGTCGATAAGCCTATATGCAAACAATGCGACAAAGTGGTGTCGACGAAGTCGGGTAGCACAACCAACTTAGTGAGGCATCTTAAAGACCGACACCCTGGTTTTCATAAGGAATTTCGAGAGGACAGTAAAGATCTCGTTTCAACAAAGTTGAAGTATTAAGCAGTTATTATATAGTTAACCTGGCCAGCGGCACACTTTTGGCTATTAGCAATTAACCGATAGCCACATTAGCCATCTGTTAAGTTATCATTAAGCTAGAGGATAGCGGCTATGGCTAATAATAAAACGACTAACGTTAATGTGGCAGCTAGGCAGCAAACGTTATCAGTCCTGCCCTTCTGTAATGATAATAGACAGTGTTCATTTAACAGGATAACACAATTATTTGTGTCTGAAAAGTGTTATGTTTCTCTTAAAGTCCCAGACTGAAGCTGATAAAAGTATACCAGCAACTAGACAGAAACAGTGATGTTGCTGTTATGGCCTTTATTGTTCTAATCTTTATTTAAATAATTTATGCCTCATTATTTTGGGGCTTTTTTCCCAAATCCAACAGGGGTGGTGCAGCAGACATTACATTACATTACATTTCATTTAGCTGATGCTTTTATCCAAAGCGACTTACAATAAGTGCATTCAACCATCAGGGTACAAACCCAGAACAACCAGAATCAAGAAAGTACAATTTTCTTCAAGAAAGCCAAACTACAAAGTGCTATATGTAAAATGTAATGTATTAATTCTGCTGGGGGGATTACTCATTTTTGTTTACAGCACATCGACACCGGCCGTTTCAGCCTGTACAAAAAAATATTCTCTTGACATCTTTGTGGGTGTCTTCCATGCGTATGACTCTGCTTTTTCATCTGGAGATATTTATTTTTGCATCTGTTGCTTGCAGTGAATCCTACAGAGGATCTCCTACTGTGTTCTCACATGGTCTACTCTGGAGTTTTTGCCGACTTTATTCTACGGAGGCAGGCTGAGAGAGTCAGCGGTAACTCTAGAGCAGTGTCGCCAACCCGTCGATCGCGTTCTACCGGTCGATCTCCCAGTCTTCACTGTCGATCCCCGAACTCTCTGGACTCACTGGCTGTCGTCGCGCCGCACATCAGCTGTGTGTCCGTTGTTTCACACGCGCTGTGTGTCCACTACGGTGGAGGTGCAGGTTTATCTCCTGCATTTCCTTCAAGAACAAGTTGGTTCATGTACTAAAGTAAATGTCAGGACTCTACGGTATGAAGATGCGCATCTTCCGGTCTGTCGATAACAATCAAAGCCCCGTTGGAACAAATGAGTGGATTCAGAAGGTGAAACGCTGGAGTGCTTTTACTTTGAAACGGGTTTTGAAAGTGTTGTAAATACATTTGTGTCATAGACAGATAAACATTTTGGTTCACAGCAGAATAAACAGAGAAAATGATCCTTCACCTGAGTTTTAATGTTTATCTGATGAATTTATGTCACAAACAAATGGTTGCAGCACTTTCTGTATGCCTTTTCAAAAATAAAAGCACCCCAGGGTTTCTGTTGATGGAATCCATTCCCTTGTTTAAAAGTTTTCTTTTATTGTGAAATATTTGCAGGAGCGGAAGATGCACGGCTTCATACTGTGTAGTACTGGTATTTATTTGAGTACAAGGGACTTCTTTCATACAAGGCAATAATCATATTTGTGGCCATATTCAAATCAAAGCCTATATGTAAAAACATTGTGCTGCAGTAGCAGCTCCTCTGCAGCTACATATTGTGCATTGTAAATATTAATTGATATTAATTGAATTATTGTGCATTGAATAGAAAAAGTTGCACAACTGCCCTTCTTTGTGTATATTTATTTCTTGTACATTCAGCCTTTAACAGAAATTAAAAATAATAATAAATATGACCCTCCTAAGTGGGTTTTTTGGAAAGGTCTCGAAAAGGTTGGTGACCACTGCTCTAGAGTCTCTCACTTGGACATTTGCTATTATTCATACAGCCCCTTCAGAGAAACTCCAGAGGATCTCCAGAGTTCACAGGTTGACTTTAAAGCTGTTCTAAAACTATTTTATGTTGTTTTTGTCAGTCAAGGAATAATCAGAAATGATTTAGTGTGTGGACTGAAGTGATCATCCATAGCAGATTTATGCAGGACTCATGAAACCACAATTTTCCGCTGTCTGTCTTATATACTAGATTTTTCCATGTAATAGCCAAAAAAGCAACATCACAAATGCACATCTGCCTGAAACACTGTCTTTTACAGCAGAGGAGGTAGATTGGTTTGTCCACTTATCAGAATGTCTGAGGTTCAATCCCTGTCTCCTCCAGTCCACATGCCTAAGTGTCCCAGAACAAGACATTGAACCCCTAAATTGCCCCTGTATGTGAATAATGTGGATACATAGACATAGTAGCGATGTGTGAATGTGACTTGTAAAGCACTCTGAGTGGCCGACAAGACTACAAAAGCGCTAAATTATTCTTTCTGTTTCCTTTAAACTCCCCTATTTATGGCTTTTAATGAAGATGATCAAATATATGTGTTGACATAATGGTTACAATTTTAAATGTTTCAGGTCTCAGGGTAGAACATTGTTGTAAATAGGCTACTACCTTTAAGAGGGCACACAGTCAAATACTCCCTCAGGTGAAACTAGTTGTGAGAAAAGGTGGATCGAGCATGATGTCACCTATTGTTTTCAGCTTGTCATTTGAAACCATGTGAAAATGCATACGACTGCTTCCTTGCTGTCATTTATGGAGGCAGAGTGACACTGAGGGGGATTCCAGTGTCAAGAGAATTTGAGTTGAGCCTCATTCTAGGTGACCTGTTAAGCACCAGGAAACTCAACCAACAGTCTGTCATCATCTTCTGTGTTATAAAAATCATATAAATAACACAGCAATGAAAACAGACATGTTTTTTTTGGTTTTCCGGTCAATTGTAGGTGAGCTAAATGTTCAAACCAAGAGTGGCTTCAGATTTGTGTCCCACAATCAGTTTTTATCGGCATTTGACTCTAATTCCAGATAACATCTTAATCTTTTTTATATTTACATAGTCCTCAGATAAGGCTAAGATAGACCTGTCTACATTGTGGGAATTCTGATCAGGGGGGATTTGTCGTTTTTTAGATAACCATCCACAGCCCTATTCATGATAAGCACTCATACACTGCCCTGTTCAACGTCTCTTTCCTCCATATCAGCCAAGCTAGGAACGCCTGAGCATTTAGCTGCTTAAGGGGCGTGGTATTGACCATTTGCTGGAGAGCATCACTTGACAGGCTGTGTCCATTAATATCCACTCTGATAAACATGGAGAGTTGCCACGAGTCGACTCTGTTTCTGGTAATGGGCTTCCTGCTTAGTAGGCACTTGTCATTCACTTTCCTGAACGGGAGAGTGTCGCCACTAACATAATTGACTTAACAATACGGCATCTGCTGAAGGTTAAAATTTCTTGGTCGCTCTTAATTACTTATCTCTCAGGCTGTCTCATGAGTTTTGAAAAACAAATATTCACAGTGCCCGTTGTTTTTTAGCAAATTATGAGGTTAGTAAGTAATGAAAGGCACTCCGATTTATTTTTTGAACAAGAAGGGGCTTAATGTTTGCATCCGTCTCTGCTGATGAGCATAATAGTGTCTGCAGACATGCTGGTGCCTGCAGCCTGCTGAAGCAGCAGAGAGCATTTTCCCACATAGAATGAATTAGCCTCTATTCTCAAGGGTAGTAGCCTTCCATCTCCACCTCCCTCTACAGGGCACCACATACAGGGGCACACAGAGGCCAAGTTGCAGCTCATCAGGAAGTTTATATGAAGTATGTGTTTCACCTTGGGAGTAGACCAGCAATAGCATATGGTCCCTTATCAGAGGCAAAGGGAAAAGTAACAGCTGAGGTTTTTTAACTCTGCATCAAAATCCGGTAATTGTCAGATTGTCATTATATTAATGATTCTATCTGGTTTGGTCTGTCATTTCACTCAATAGAAAACATTTTTCTTGGTCACTGAAGGAGGAAAGTCACTAACAATAGTTGATGAAGTGTGATGATATGACAATATAAGCAGAAGTCAAATGTGAAATATCTTATAATTCAAATCAGATTAAAAGTTGAAGATACTGAAAATACTGGATCTGGCATCTCATATAATAAAACTGTTACTTGCTTTTTGAATATTAAACCCAAACATAATTGAATTCTCAGAAGTTATTCTCAACTTGACACCTAATTTAAAAATATAAAGGACATGCTGAGGACATTGTCTTCATTCCACCATTTTCTACATGGCTCAATTGGTTTTTACTCGTATTTTCCTTTCGCTAAACCCTTAATCAATCTCTCATTCTCTCTGTCATGGTTTAGATATAAATAGCTGACTCCCTCAGACCTCAATAGTCTGCATTCCTCTGCAGATTCTTCTGAATAATAAGGACCCTTTTTTCATAAAGGTAGCTTGGTAATGACAAAAGCAGCTGTAAGGACGAGCCATCCCTCCAACCTTCTACCCCCAACTTAACCCCCGTCACCAGCACCCACCCCCTGCCATCAGTGGCACTTCAGAGGGGGTAGGAATAGTTTGTTTGACCTTCATGACCTACTCTATCTATTTGTACTGGCATAGAGACAGAGAGAGAAACCAAGACTGAGAAAAGGCCGTTTTGCCTCCTGTCCTGATATGTGTGCCCTTATTGATCGAATTTAACATAGCTGCCTCAGTGTTGTGGCTCATGTGACTTACTACTTTGAGAGTTTTGAGGAAGGAATTGTAAGATAATACCATTTATTTTTACAATTATTCTGAGATGAATATTTGCTGAATTGAAGCAGCATTATTACAAAAAATGATGTACTGCTATGTAATATTGTGTTGAAACTGTATCAAATATGATAAGACAGCAGTAGCGATCATATTTATGTAAATCCCAAATCATTATTCAGATTTTTTTTATATCAAGTATGAAATAAAACCAATTAAAGATTAGAAATTCATCTTCAAGTGACATTTAGATTGAAATTCTGTGTATTTATATGTACTGTAGCTACATAACATATTGTCAATCAGCAGAGAACATCAGCAAAACAGTCATAACATATTCTATAAAGAGCTACTAATTACATTTACAAATCTATATATTAGTGTAATATTTGTGCAAAATGATTAGCATCAATAGTACAGTTTCATCATATTCCCAAGTACATTTTGAATTGAAATAGAGATACATCTATACATATATATATATCTATGAAATATACTGTCATGAAATAACAATAAATAACAGGTTTAAAAGGGTCAATACACACCGCAATCTGAATTCTCAAGTACTCTGTGTGTCTGGCTTTACTCTCATAGGGAACAAGATATTTCAATTCAATCCAGAAAATACTTTTCATGGCTTATTTAGAAGTTATGTTGTTCCTTTTAAAATCTGGCCTTTACCAAGTAAGTCAGCAAGGGGCATTTGATTTTAACACTTGAACCGAAACTGCATGCCAAGCATATTTCTAGTTGTGGTGGCTGCAGAGCAGTTCGACCACAGAAGTGTGGGTTCATTCCCAGGCTCCTCCAGTCTGCATGTTCTAGCGTGTCCTAGGGGAAGACACTGAACCCTTAATGTACCTGACAGCTGTGTGAGAATGCAATGTGTGACAATGAGCTGTTGTTAAGACTAGAAAAGACTGTCTTGATGCAGTCCATTTATTTATATTCAAATATGAAGATTTTAAAGCTTAGCTGTAAAACATTCTATTCCAAGATATCCCATGTTTTGTTTACTTTGGGAGCAGCTAGAGTTTTTTTGGAAGTGGCAGGTGATGGTGGGAATGAAGGGAATGGAGGAATGCAAATGCCAACCATTCATGGCCTCCAGCCCTGTTGTTGTTCCATTACTTACAATCCTTGTATGTTGGGCCATGTTTATTTGTAGGTTATTTTTTTGGCCCCTACTCTGCCTGAATGTAGCATCAAGTCATGGCCATATCCTTCCTAGAATTTGTATTCATGCCCATGACACAGATACCAAACCAACCTCTGGTGTTACATGGTACACGATAATTATGACCTAGGGCTAAACAAGACTTTAGGTCAAACCTAATATATGGCTGTGCAGTGTCAATTAACTTTTAATAGAAACTGACAAAAGCCTACTTGAAAAGTCAATAAAAATACAATCATTTGCATCTTCATGATGTCATCTTGTCATATTTACATTCTGCCTAGTGTAAGCTGGTTTCAGCCCTTCTGTCTGTACGACTTTCTCCTACTCTCTGTGCTCATATAAAACACACGGTTTAAATACAGTTGAATTCATAATGAAGCTGCTCTATAACCTGTTTTACTGGTTCTATGTCTGACAATAGAATAAGTATTAAACAATGGATGAAAAGTGTCCGATTAAAGTGACATAAGTTGCTGTCGCTTCTGAGATATTTTCAAGCTGCTGCTCTGCTCTGCTAATATTCGGATTTTATAACCACAGCATAGTCTGACAAAATGACCAAACACAAGTTAAAAATGGCAGCCTTAGAGTTTGGCGACCTCCTGCATCCTCTTCCTCACACGCAAACTGAAGTGTGTATGCATGTATTCATACCCTGATATGTGTGCCAAGATAATGTCATTTAGGAAGGCCCAGGGGAGTTCTTACTCAGCAGTGTGTGTATCAATGTGAGTCAGGTGTACTTTTCAGCACTGAAGGCAAAAGCAAACAAAGAGCGCTGCCTTATCACTCCCTTTTCCCCTCATTGTCTGGCTGTCCAGTTGCCTCTAAATCTTATACCAAACAAAAGACTTATTCTTGTGCAGGACTTTTGATACTGTTTATAGGGGGGTGAGGACGTGCCATATACTGAGGATATTTCAGAGGATTATGAACTGTCAGTCAATTTGTGCCGAAATGTTACGTTCTCAAGCAGCAAGGCTAGGGATTAGAGCTGGATCAAAGCACTTATTGAGACTTTAAAAGTTGGTCTGAAATGGACAAGAGAGACAAAAAAGGATGGTGGACTGAAACAGGATGGAGGGTAAGAGGTTACTAGGCAATGATAGGGCTGTGCTGTAACACCTGCAGTGTTGGGAAAATCTTTCACAGAAGCTGCAGGTGGTGAGCTGTTCTGAAATAACATAGTGCCCAGTCAGAGTCCAGATAAAGTTCATGCAACTGCAAAAGAAACTGCTTGTGTTTGATGGGATGTTTGAGCTAAACCCTCAAGTTAGAAAAGGGGTTGGTGTATACCTCACCTGGTAAAACTGCTGCCTCAACGAGGCAAGGCCTCAATGCGCAGAGGTTCGATTCCGACCCGCGGCCGTTTATGCATGTCCTTCCTAACTCTCTCTCCGTCCCCCCTTCACAGTTTTCTCTCCGTCCTATTTAATAGGGCTTTTTATTTGGGCAATAAAAAGCCCCAAAAATATATAAAAGAAAGTTAAAAAATAATTCCTCATATCTCTGATTTTACCATACTTTTCAGTTTCTATGTCAAGATTTCTTTGTATTTTTAGCACATTAACTGTGGGAACAATAGTTATGTCTTTGATTTTCAGGGCCATTTGGTAAATATGCCATCTGGCCAAATACTCATATAACACAAGATCATCTTTGTGATGCCCCCTCACCTTGTCAATAGTTCTCCCTCTTCCTTTCTCTGAAATAGTGTATCTTCCACTGCTCTTGTAGGTGGAAAAAAGGAGCCCGATATAGGATGGGACAACAAGAGGGATTCTGTTCTTTTGTCAGCCACAGCTTAGCTTTTATTACACTGAAGGGCTTTACCACTGGTAGTTAAAAGAGGTTTCAGGGTATTATAAGACACCCATCCATTCATCAATTTGTTACTGCTTATCCAGAGTCAGGTCTCATTGGCAGCAGGTTAAGCAAATGGAATCCAGATGTCCCTCTCCCCAGCACCGCTTTCTTGTGCCTCCTTGGGATTCCGTAGGCGTCTCTCCAACATGTTTGGGTCAACCACAGGGTCTCCTACCAGTGGACGTGCCTGGAAAACCTCCAATGGAAGGCACCCAGGAGGCATCCCAATCTTATGTCTGAAAAGCCTCAACTAGCCCCATTTAACATGGTGGCGCAGTGGATCCCAGCTCATAGATCCTAGCTCCTTACCCAATCAATAAAGTTGAAACCAGGTGCCGTATAGAGGAAACCTATTTCGGCCACATGTAATCTCAACCTACCCAAAGCTCAAGGCCATAGTGACCAAAGGTGAGGGTTGGAACGTAGATGTACTTGTCAGAAGTTTATTTATATAGCGCTTTTCTAGTCTTGATGTCCACTCAAGGTACTTAACAGTACAGTTTATTGCCACTTCACCATCTCACGCAGACAGGGTAACTATGGGTAGCACTTTTTCTATGAGAAGGGCACCGCTGTCAGGAATTCAGTATCTTGCCCAAGACACTTAGGCATTTGCCCAACATTCAACTGTTGTGACATCAAATCAAATGTAAATGTCTTATTTTCTGTTTCTTAGTGAACTTTATTAAAGAGAGATCTGTGCTTTAGTTGGCCTTTAATCGATATGTAATGAAATGCAGTGTGCTTCAAATTAGTCTCAAGTGTTATCTGGAACACATTTCAGCTCACTCTGGGGTTGTTGACACACATTTGGACGACGGAACAAATTAACTAATGAAGTCATGTCAGGGGTGTATGTACATTTTATGGAGTGTGTGTGCTTCTACAGAGTGTCTTATGAAAGTATCATTTTGTATCATAGCCCAGGGTAACATAACCCTGAGGAGGGAAATCCATTGATTGTTCTGGTCTATAAAATGATTAGCGTCACTGCTTCAGGATCAGAGCAGAAGCAGCGGTTGGTTTGTATCGTGTCTGAGTCTCCTCCCCCCACACTTTGATTCGCCGAAGAGTTTATGAGACACGTATTTAAACTCATTGAAAATGTGAAGAGCAGTCACACACACACACACACACACACACACACACACACACACACACACACACACACACACACACACACACACACACACACACACACACACACACACACACACACACACACACCATTGATTATCTAGAAAGGCCTACCTTAATATTTTTATATAGTGCGTCAAGTTTGATGTTTTCTTGCACGATTTACACCTTTGTTCTCTGACATTTCTTTCTTATCCTAACCGTTCTGGAATCGGTATACCTTGCAATACTACTGTGATCATAATATATAACACTGCAAGGCAGATTATGGAGTGGGTCTGTCTTGCACACCAGACAGATGAACATGCCCATAGGGCTCTGCTGGTACTGCCATTAGCTTATAAATTACAACAGGGAGATTTGAGTGGACCTGTGAAAGGAAAATAATGGGAGTCAGTGAACTTCAGTGTTGATGTGAAACTCTTTGAGTGTCAATCTATGTTTGGTCTAATACTTCTTTGTTCCATAGTTGATTCATTTGAATTAGTGTGTTCAGTGATGTAAGACACTCCCACTACATCTACTTTCCAATTTCAGTTTTTTATTATTATAGTTAAAAAAAAAGATTTTGTCTTCAACACAGATAATCCTGCATAGTGTAATTTTGCTGTTATAAATGTGTCTAAGATTGGTAAGGTACTCTGAGGAAAATAAATATATTTTTCTCTCTTTAAAGGTAAACTGATTAATGTGGTTTGGTTACACAATGACGTCTGACATTTCCATGTTCAGTCTGCTACTCAAAATGTGAAATGACGGATGAACCTTGATGCAGTCAGACAGCTTCCCTTGAATACAATTTACTCTGCACACAGACTCTGGCATTCAGCAAAACTTGCCTTAAACCAAACAGATCAAATGGAATTTGCGTATATGTTTTACAGTGCTCACGCATACACGTATGCACCATAAAAACAACATAACAGATCATTTAGTTTTATTTTCATTCCCTGATTGGAAGAAGTCAAAGCATCTGTGAGAGCCTGCTTCCAGTGCAGCTAGACCGAATGACTAGACTGAATGACAGTTCTTTCAAGGTACATGTGCATGATAACACTCTCAAACACAAATACTCACCCACAACCTGCCACAAAACAGATTCTGTGTTAAAATAGGAACATACAGTATACTTTGCATGCACATTCAACATCTGTTATGTCTGTTTAATTCTTGCTTGACCCATTCTGAGCTTAATTTTTGGGCGATCGTAAAACTATCTTCAGCATGAGACGGAGTCCCTGTGTAGGTCCATTAGGTGTTAAAATCTTAACAACACCACTGCATTTGGGAAGGGTGGGACTGATCTAACAAAGAGCAGCTAGTGCCTGCATGATTACATCTTAAATATGACAGTGTTAGCACAGCTTCATACATGCATGTGTGCATATGTGTGGGAGGAAGACAAAGCAGATGTCTGCCCAAATTAAAGTTGCTGGGGGCCATAGGTAGCAATTTAAACTGTCAGAGCCAGAGGAATCCACTGGGACTAGCTAGACTTGTTCTGACCTCCACAAAATAAGTCACCAGCCTTGTTCTTCTTCGGCTCCAGCTTACAACGATTTCTGACTGTTAACACTTTTTTTGTCATGTGCTGCATGTCATAAAACCTGAGCTGTCTTGCTTAAAGGAACCACGGTTTCTCTGTAGTGGCACCAGTAAGACAGATTGGAACAATGCAAAGGTAAACACAGTACAGTTGAGGACTGTACTGTGTTCCCTAATGCTGCTAAGTCAACTCAGGCTTTAGTATGCTTAATATTCCCCTGCCAACACCATATCAAAAAGGATCTGTTTGCTTTAATTTTTCATTTAGCATACGCGTTGGTATGCAGTGATGGTGTTTAAAAGCTTTAGCTCTCAGTTTTTACAGGTGAGACATGTCTAAACCAGTGAGCAAGCTCCACATTTATAGCCTGTGCTGGAATGCAGTGAACTCAGTGTGCGTAAACAGAGAAGACGATGTGAGACAAGTAATGGCAGAGGACAGATGCAAGAGTAAGGTGGGTGAGGGTTCTTTGGCCACTGAACAAACCTTACTAGCCTACAGATGGCTCCTAAAATTCAGTAACTGCTGTGCTCTGCTAATTTTAAAGATTAGTTAATTAATTATTTATATATTTAGTGTCAGAACAAAGGTTACACCCCTCCTCTGCTGTTTTATCTTTTTAGTTCCACAGAGAACGGAAAAGAGATGTGCTTATTACATGTTGTACCTTGTCTTTACACATTTCTGTAAATTTAATGAAAATAGCATTATATATAGATATATATATCCAGTTCCCAGACTTGAGATTCTCCACATGAGAACTCTCAGCCTCATCCTAGAAAAATATTTTCAGCTGCAGAGGATTTAATGGTTTTTACAGCATCCAGGAACATCTAAGGCTCCTTCATTTGTGTTCAGACCTCCTGCACGCATTTTTGTACCGTAACAAAAGCTGTGATTAGCCTGACTGGGTTTTGAAGCTCTGTGTGTGGCGACTGGGACAGGTTTCACGCCAATGGTTTTACAGCTCCCACTCAGAAACAGATCAAAGAGTCTAGTCCACCATGAAAAGTTATTCTTCTGCTATTTCAATAAACATGACATGTTTTCAAACCTCAAATATGTGACAGCACATGAAATTCTTTATGTTTACAGTACAACACAAATAATAAATACAAAATGTTTCCCTGACATTAAACTCAGTGTATATTGTTGTGTATTCGAGAAAACCAAAATTAGAACAACTTGTTAACAACTAAAGAATATAATGTGATGGCTGATTCGTATTATTGATGAATATACATTCATTTTTATAATGCTTACTTGAGCTAAAACGACATAACAATACTCAATCATTCCTGTGAAGCGGCACTTTGTAGTGCCTATTTACTTTAGCATTAAATACTGATTTTCCCCAAAATTTTTTGTAATCTATGTTATTGTGACAAACTAGCCTTCACAGAAAACAATGCCCATCTGCCTGCCAATGAGAATTGACCTTTTGGTGTAACATGTAAGGCGTTTTAAAAATAAAGGTTGGAAATGTTGACACTAGGTCAGACTACCGACTTCTCTTAAGCTTCACCTCAGATTGATACAGATGGCAGATATTGACATAAGCATTGATGTACATATGGACTCTTGATTGCTGTTCGAGCTGGTGACAAATTATCTGTTAAGTGTGACCAGGCAAATCCACCATTGTCAGTGACCCTAACAGCTTGGCTGTAGGCCTCCAGAGTAATTCAGAGGTGTAGTTTTACACTAGTGCAAGTGACTGTGCAGATGGTAAAGGATTGCCCTCTTTAAGTGCTGACATTGTATCCATCATTAACCTTTGAGAGTTATCCCAAACCCCTCAGGTTTCAACCCAGCATCCCTCAGAGGGAAATATCAAAGAGACTTTTGGGAAAAGCAAGACTGTCCAGAATGAAAAACCGAATCACAAGTTTGCGTAAAAGTTTCCTGGTATATTCAGAGTCATTTCACAATCATCATGGCAGCCAAGATTAAAGATGTTTTCATTCAATGGTGGCCGTTTGGCTTGGTAAGACTTATTCATCTCACTGTCTCCTGCAGAACATCTTATCAATATGCTATGCTGTGTTTCTCTCCATTGGGAATGCATTTAAATTACTAGAAGTACTTGAAAGCTAAAAGTGTGATTTGTTTTTAAGGAGGGGTAGACAGTATCCATTCAGAGTTGGAACGTACATTTGGCAGAAAGGCTCAAGTTAAAATGTGAGCTGCGGGATCAACACGTCTCCGCACTAATGTGCTGGAGCTTTGCCTTAATCTGATCCGCGGATCATGCTGGAGCTAATTGCCATCTGCTCACTTACACTTCCTGGCCCTGGCACACTGGCTTGTTTTCAATTACATCTCCCGAAATAAGATTACAGCTTTCATTTTTATTTTTGGCGAGGGGAGCTGCATGGCTGCATCTCCACCAGGTGCCGGCCATTATGTGTGATTGGTGGAAGGGCCAGCAGCTTATTTTCCCCACTGTGTTGATGGGGTTGAGGGCGCAGACCAGTGTAGCTAAATTATTCACACAGAGCCATTATTTCTGTTTTCTAATCAGCTGTGTGGAATACTGAAACCACAACATCACACATTTATGTGACTTTTCATCTTCTTCTTTGAACCTCCTGTTTGACTTGTTTAAATTTCCTTCGTCCAACATCTTCTCTTCTGGCCAAGATTATATAAATTGAACAACAATGAGGGAGAAAATATAGCATTATACAAATCCTTAATAGTCCACATTAGATCCATCAACGTCTTGTGTGATTGTGCCATATATACTGTATATAAACACAGTACATTGTTTAAGCAAATACCTAGTCTCTGGCAGACACTGGGCTGTACTGCCATTACACACACAATGCAGGGATAAAGATGATCCTAAGATACAGTACAAGCTAAGGTTAAAAGACACTGACTTGCTTTAAAGAGGTTTCTCACTTCTGTTAATGATAGTGCCTTGGTTGGCTGAGGATTTCATTAGTTCCATGAGAAACCTCTCTGGGATATGTCTAATTGGACTTTATTGATTCAAAGCACAGGACATTAAGACTAGGTATGACTGAGCTAGTGATTAAACATAACCAATCTCACCTTTGATACACTCTAAAATATTTTGACTCAATATACAAAATAATATGAAAACTGCTGGTAACATTTTTGTAATGTAAGGGCATTAGTAAGCTTTTCCTCTTTATTGAATTCAATTCCGTTTAATTTGTATATATTCAGATTGAAGTATCATGAAAGGTATAAATGAAAAGATGCTTTCTCACGGGAAGTGTAGTATACAATGTTCTTCTGAGCTTGATGAAAAGTTATATCTCAACCATTTGAAAAAGGTCTGTGGTTATTCCACTAACCTAGTTTAAGTTCAGTGCTACATTACTGAGGTACCCTTATAATGTTTTGTTGAGCCAAGTGTTGTGCACACTCACACACATGTTAACAGTAGGTGGGAGGCAGGTCGGAGACCTGTCAAGAGGAAGTCTGTTTTCTGGCAATAGACATTGTATGGGTGAAGTAAACATCTCCTTCATACCACACACCTACATATGCTACCGACACACACAGTGTCAACACACAGTGGGATGCTCTCCCAACCAAGCTGCCATTTTTAGCAAGTCTACCGTCTGACTTTCAGTGTGCCTTTGATCACTGCCATGGCATAGACCCTATTGATGACTCATGCAGATAGGCAGACTCATACCCTGGCAGAAACAACCCCTATCTGGCCCACTCACACACTCAAACTCATGCGACTTGGTGGGTCATGCAGAGTGGGCTGATATGGGATCAGTAATTGGCCAGTTTAGTTCATGAGCATAGTTTAGAAATAAGCTGCTTTCAGACATTCACTGAAAGGAATGTGTGAACGCAAATGTTCGAGTGAGAGCCTGCTTTCTATTGTTTACTCCTTATATCTGATACATCAATGACGTTGAATGTGACCCACCAACACAAAGGCTCTTTCGTCTGCTGACCCTGAGAAAGGATTCAATCAGCTTTTTTTGCATCTTTGCATTCACTATATGTACTAACATTGGTGTATAATGGTTTGAGACTACCTTGAGATTACCAGGATTTTCTGTTTACGAATTTCTAATTCATCTTAACACCTGATAATGTGTACCCAATGCGTCACATTCTCAGCTAGAAGGCTAAAATCGTGTGGTCTGCCTGTATGAGGATAATGGTCTCTCTCATTATGTGCTGCTCTGGCAGAGGAAACATAACTGCACACACACTCCTTACCTTGGGTGTATTGGGCCTCTGTAATTTTACACCATCCAACACAAATGCAGCGTTCATATAAATTGCACTTATCTGTGAGAGGAGAGCTGTTCACCCATACCCATGATCACAGCAATGTCAAGCTTTCCCACTCATGCTTCAAACTAGTGACTAGTGGACGCGTTGTTATGCTAATGAAATGTTGATCAACTCCCCACCTGAATGAGTGCTTACCCTCTAACATTTTAGATATTGGTGCAACAGCAGACATGCAAATGTTTCTCCAGCTGTCCACAAGGTCGATAGAAGCACAGAAAAATTACCATGGTGGCATTTTATACATGAATGCTCAGACACAGCATTTGGACGGGTTGATGAATGAGGCTGGCTATAATGTGCAGATGGCTTTGTTCCTTCCTGAGAAATTGTCGACACGTGTGTCTTAAAGGTCCAGTGTGTAAGATTTATGTGAAAGGGAACTTGAAACTTGAAACTTGAAACTTTTGGCAGAAATTTAATATAAAAAATTCCTAGTGTTGTTTTCACTAGTGTGTTTCATCTAAATTGTACGAATTGTTGTTTTCTTTACCCAAGAATGGGCCCTTTATATTTAAATACTTTATATTTACATTATGACAAGTGAAGACTATCACAGGTTCTTTTTCATGTTTGGAAGGGAAAGGTGAGGTGAGGGCTATTCATCTGCAACATGCAACTTCACCACTAGATGTCACTAAATTCTACACACTGAACCTTTAACACACATTGCTTTACTGCCTGTTTATAACATCTTTTTGCATCTTGCAACAACATCTGTATTAAGTGTCATCAAGATAGCACTCCCATCTTTACAATATCATCTGTCATGGCCTTTGCTTTTGTTGACCGAGGTGCATCACTCTTACACACTGTTTATGTTGTGGTTTGATGCTATTGTGTTAGTGTATTGTAATATTGCTATTGTATTGCAGCCTGCTCTTGCTAACTTTTTCAGGATTACCAACCACAGCTTTAATCAATAGATGAGTATACAATCATGTTTATGATTTTGTTTATTATAATTCTGTTAATTCTTAAGCATTCCTGATCCAACACAACCAACTTTCACACTTGCAAAGAAAATTAGGTCAGAGCCCATATCCAAACAAGCCACTTTGTAAAATACCGCGATACATTGAAATATTATCATACAGTTGGTTATCATACAGAGAAAATCTCATCCTATTGTAGCCCAACTGCACAAAAAGACCAAGGGAGTTTGTCACTGAGCTGCAGCCACATATCTGCTCTGCAGGAAGAAGCTAAGTGTTGTTATGTTTTCTATATTTTCTGCACTGAAGATGACAATGGATGTATCTGCAAGTTTACTGATGCTTTAAATTTTAAGCATTCAATCCACTGTACTTCCTGGGTGATTTCACAGACATCTTTAAGCTGTCATGGTTTGGGGCTATATGCTGGTTCACACACACACACACACACACACACACACACACACACACACACACACACACACACACACACACACACACACACACACAGACCGGATGTAGACAATGTTAGACTTGCTAATAGTTTGACTTGCCGGACAAGGCTGACGGGATGATGAAGTCTTTAAACCACATATTATTCTCTGTGGGCCTTGTTCAGTTGTCTACTTTGCTCAGCGACAAAACTGGCCCCAAGCCATGATTACTGCTATTATGGTAATGAGGGCAGTTTGGGGAAATCTTAATAAATGGTTTCAGCTTAATCCAACCAAACTAAGATGTTGTATGTAAGTTATTCTACTCATGGTTTTGGAGGTTTAGTTCGTACAATGTGACCATAACATTACATTTAGTAGATATTTTTAGAATGTTAATACACCTGCATATAAGTTCATAAACATGAAATCAGTCAAAAAACATCTTTGCTTTTCATTGTGCAGTATTAACTTAAATCTGCGCTTCCTTTGGTCTTCCTGCAACATCTTCCTAACAGTTTGATAACAGAGAGTGCTCCGAGGAGGTGTGAGAGGAAAACAAATCCACTTGTACACACTGCAACTCATTGGAAAAGTGCGAAACGTTCATGAAAACATATCAAAAGGACTAACTTTGGAGATGCGGATTAGGTGCTTTTGTAGTGATGACGGCTGGATGGGGAGACTTCTCATCTCCCATGGAACACATTGTTCAGCTGGTAGATAATAGTCAGATAAGCGCAATTGTGTTAGAGCTGCCAGAGCAAACAAATACATGCCTTCAGGAAACAGAGGGTTGCAGGTTTTTGTTTGTGAAAGGCGGTTCCCAAGTGTGGCAGGAGAAAAACAGTCAAATATTTTAAATTCTAAGTAGCTTTGCAGCCAAACTGAGAGGAAACTCCACCAATGTTGCTGTATAGACCAAGAGATGGCAAAACAGAGAGCTCACACAGGAGAAAAGAGTGCAAACCGCCTGATGTACTTATAATCGTTGGCAGAGGTGAGATTAAGAAAAGAGGGGGAAATTATAGTACTAAGTGAGTAAGTAATTGGGCGAGTGTCTTGCAGTAAAAGACAACCTGCTCCCAGTAGCTCCATTTACAGAGAGATCGAATAAAATGGGTCCTGCAGAATCATTAATCAGGGCTAGAGAGATTGACAGTATAATTATTGTAGGACAACATATGAACGTCACTTGTACAATTAGTTGTTGACATCTAATTCAACTGTTACTTGAGCAAAATGTTTTTCTTAAATGTATTCAGTAGTTGGTGAGGATTACATAATGCATTCCAGTTGGGTGAAGATGATTATACAAACCTTTTGACTGCAAAACACAAACCAGTGAGTCAAAAACATGATGTCAGACCTAATAAGGAAGGCCACCCGCAGTTCTTCTCTGCTTTATCTTCTACTATTTCCAGCTATTGAAGAGATAGTTATCGAAAAATGAAAACTCACTCATCATCTACTCACCACTATGCTGATGGAGGGGTGGGTGAAGTTTTCAAGTCCACAAAACACAGCAGTGTTTTAACTTCATTGTTGCAGAGGAAGCGACGCCCCGTTTATCCAGGAACATAAATATGAATTCAGCAGGTTTTTATAATGATCAGTTCTAAGTGTGATGATTAGAAAACACCACAGGAGCAGAGTCACTTGTTGACCAGCGGAGTAATGCACCTCAGTGCAGTGGAGTTGATTTAAGTTAAGATAAGATAAGATAAAACTTTATTAAACCACACACAGTTGTTACAGCAGCAGGCACGTCAGAATGAGGTAGACAAGAGAATAAAAAAATTGAAAAACGCAATGGGTAAAAATTAAAAATTAAATTAAAAAAATGTGAGTATGTGCATCATATACACCTTTTCACTGTAGTGGTTTGTATGAAATGTTATAAGTGAAGTGCAGCGGCACAGGATGATTGTACGAGCAAGTAAAAATCTGTTTTGTGCATAAGAAAAGATTATTGTACATAAGAAGAACATTGTACAACACAAATGTGAAATTAGTTATTTTCTGGTTATTTAAATTATATCGCGATATATACCGATATCTGGAAATGCATCTGGCCCTTCTGTTTGAGAACTGCGGGCGTTGCACCTAAATCTGGAGACACAGAAACTGAGACTTTCTGAAATGATGGTGTAGATCCTGATTGGTCTCACACGACTTTCAGTCCTGTGAATGGGTCTCCTGCAGACGTTGTGAGTGTATACATGACTGGCAACAGGGGGTCACACATTATACAATCTTTCACCAGAAGGATCTCTGTATGTCTGGTCTCCAAACTACATTTGTTTATGATGATTAATGAAACACATACGAGAGGTTACACAGTGAATCCAAATGATTCTTCCTCTCTTCTGTGTAATTCTGCTCACAGAATAAGGAGAGGTGAAACAGTTCAGTGGATTTCACCTCACAGTTGTGTAGTAATGACATTATATTATTGATAATTACGTAAATAATGTACACTAACTTTTCTACTTTATGTGGTTCGTACTTAGCCTACTACTGAATTAATGCCTTGATACTTTGCATGAAATCAATATGTAAAAGTCTTGTCCTGGCTATCTGTTGGTGACTGCTGATCAAAAGCCGGTTTGGCTCGGTTCTGGGGCTTTGTTGGCAATATCCAAAACTCATGGGCGACTGAAAAATTGGGCTAAGACTCATGTTGTGTGAACTAGGCTTTACTGTCCGTAACAGTTCCATCTCTTTGTTGGTCCAAGAAAAGAAATCCCTGCTCTTTCATTCACCATTCCTTTTCCTCGTTGCATCTAAGCAACCAAATGCAAATAGGCAATCTGCTTCCTGTTTACACTGGCAAGCACATGACCTGTGTAGGTGAATGGTCTTGTGATATGTGTTTTCAGGTGTGTTAGTATGGACACAGATTATTTCTGATGCGGAGCTAAAACGATTATGCCTCTATCCTATTACTAGTTATGTTTTGGCTGCTGCCACTCACCAGCAAATGTTACTAATTATAATAGTTGATAATAAAATTGTTGTATGCCTTTGTATGCATCATTTGTAGCTATGATATTTTTTACTATTTTCTCCGCTTCTCCTTTGATTTTATGTGGAATCCAGTAAACTGGGCAGGAAACAAACAACAGCCCCTAAATCAAAATTGTCTTTTTATTTTCACAACTTTGTTCTTTGCACAGTGAATTTTCTTCCAGCAGCAGTTTCATAATTAGCCATCCAGCACAAATTTACTCAGACAGTTTGTTTACTTCTTGGTAGCTGTTGTTATGTGTTCAAAGATGATACATTTAGCTGAGTCAGTGTGCTGAATTCCCATGTGACCTGTGTGTTGCATTACCAGCGAACTCAATGGAACTTTTTCATTTAACCACAACTAGTGTTGCAAACAGTATACACTGTTGTAGTAATTTGAAAGCAGCTCTGTGCATGATTTCCTTGAAATACTAAAAACTATTGACTTTTGTGTAATTGGAAGTTCCCACAATTGTTCAAAATTATTTTTGGGACATTCAAACAAGTGTGTTCTTTAACTTTGAATAAACAGAACCACACTTTACTATCATGAGGAAAGGGAGAATACAGCAGTTTTTAGCTGTCAGACGATACAGATAATTTCATGATAATCAAATTCATGATAATGAATGATATGATAACTGATATTTGAACCAATAAACATTTGCTGTAAAAATGAACATCTTGGTGATGGAATTAAGAATAACACAACACTTAACTACTGATACATAAAGTATTTGGGCACCTGCTGTAGTGTCTGGGTGTTTCTAATTTTTTGTCTACCCCATGTATAAATAAATAATGGAAAGACCTCTTTGTAAAATAGACTGGAGTTAACTGGAAACCATGTATTTGCAAAATGCACAGAAATACTATCGCCTTAAGATTTTCTTTTATATATTTTATTATTATCACCCCGTAACAAATGTATCCCCCTTCTTAAAGATATGACAGTAATGTTTCTCGAGTATATTTTGAATTACTTATGTTTTACTTATCAGAGTAATTTAACTTAATAACTTCAAGATTGCTTGGTTATTTTACTTGATAAAAATGTTTTATGAGCGGATTGTCTCATTTCCAGATGCTCACATTTCTGTTGCTGTTTTTTTTTTGCACTGTTATTTTATTTTTTTTCTTCATCACTGGGAATCAATAGCCTCTGTCTATTTAAACATAAACTAGTTCTGCTGAAGCATCCATAGATCTCTTCTTCTTTTTTCCCTGTTATCACACACCATTCAGATCTGCTGGTTACCTTAGCTTAGCTCAGTATGTCTTGGATCAACAGTTGAACTTGTGTGTTGCAGCATAGATGACTGTGATACTTTCCTTCAACACGTAGCTAACTCACCACAGCTGCTCCAGTTTATATGTTCACAGTAGCCTTTAGTGTTGACAGGCAGTTACACATGATGTGTGTAAGTCAGATAATACTGTGGACAGGGCATTGCACAAGACCACCGAGTGGTGACTCCAGACGGAGTGACGGCTGCATCAGATTTATCAGATTCATTTAATTGAATTCAACTTAGTAGTAAATTGACCCTGTTTATAAATCAATGTTAGTGATGGCAGAGAAGAATTATGCTGTGTCATGTGTGGTTTGTTTTAATACTTTGCTTGATTACACAGAATAAACTTGTAATAGAAATGAATGCTTGCTATAAGTAGTTAATGATTTGCTATCACTAAACCTTGCTCCAAGACAAGGAAACATATAAAGTCAAGCCTGAGAATAAGCTGCTGCTGAATTTGTGCCTTGTCTTTCCTCATCACTCTGGAATGACCAGAATTTGAAGCGCTTCTTGTTCAGCCTGTTCAGAGAAAAGCTCAAAGAGAAAGAATTGAAGCGTGAAGACCTTAGTGTCCTTCCACTCTGCACGGACCTCCATCCATCTTATCTTCACTCCTTTTCTTTCTCCTCCCACGCTGCACATGTCTGGGCTGTGCAGCCATAGCAACTACTCCACCTTAGTGCGCCCTCACGTGAGTGGACAAAGGAAATGGCATTGTAGAGCACAAGGAGCACTGACCTTAACCTACCAAACCCAAACTCTTGCACCCCTGCCATCAGACTTAATGAGAGGCGTGTTTGAAATGTGATGTCGCAAAATTTGAAGTGACAACGTAGCTTGGTGTACCTTTATTCACTTTGTTCATACCCATCAATTTGAAGACACTTATAGTTAGGAGGAGATACACAATCTAACCACAGTCGCCTTCAGGGTGTCTGAAAACTCTGGGATCATATATTTAGCTTTACTCCTCCATTCTTTCTGCCCCTCACCACTGAACAAAGGCTCCAGATCAAGTGATTTCAGACTACTCATCAGATACAATTGAGAAAATCTTATGAGACAGAAAGACAGCTGTGCTGGAATGTGTATGATTTGATTTAAGCTCAACACAATAGTATGCAGAGCAGTCAAAACTGTGGATCTCTTGTAATAGAACAGTATATTTTTAATGATTGTAACAATCTGATGTCTTGTGTCTTGCAGTGTTGGGTACAAATACAGTGACTGCTTTGTATGGAGAGACCATTGTTATACCGTGCAACAATGGAGCTGCGGTACCAGAGGATCTAATGTTCATCAAGTGGAAATATGTAAGTAAGACACTTGATGACTCTCAATATAGTTTGTGAAGAGTTTAGGTTTATTGAATGCACACTTTCGTAAGCCAAGACATTCTGGGACATGGAAGAAGAGGAGTCGGACAATATGAAGTGATCTTGTCTTAGTCTTTTCTTTGCTGTGTGTGCCTCAACATTGTCAATTTGTTCCACTTTTTTTCCTTGAAGAATTAGGTAAACTAAAGATGTATACATGTATAACTTTTTCTCGATAAGTAAGTAAAGTTTAGTATAGAGCATTTCACAGAGCAAAGTGCTTCACATTAATACAATAACACCACAAAAGTTAGAGGTGTGAATCTTCACTAGCCTCACGGATCAATTCGATTTTGATTCACAACGATTTAATGCATCTTGATGAATCTTGATGTGTCACTTCCTCAATTCTCTATATTACTGCACATGGCTACTTTTTCATCAATTAATACACTTTTTTTTAAGCTCTCCACATTTATTTGACATGCCCTGCCTGCTTGTAGTGTGCAGGAGTTCTATAGTCCAAGCAAAATGTATGTTGCTGTGCTGATGCACCTGCAGCACTGCTGCCCTAGTTAACCAACTGTGTAAACATGACCTTACAGTAGGAGGGAGTGAGTAATATGAAACTATGAGTCATTTCCTGTCTAGCTGCCATTACTCTTATTAGTGCTGTGGCTGAAGAAGTAGAGATGCCTATGTAACTTCAAGGCGAAACTTCAAGCGATAAATTAAACAAAGGAATCCCGAGTGGACTTAAAAAAACATTTAGAATAAACAGAATTTCGGTATCCATGTCTGTGAGGGAGTAAGTTAAAAGGCACAAGTACATTTGGGTGGATTTTGAACATAAGGGCTCTATTTACACAAACATGACAAAAAAAAACAACCAAACAATGAAGTTCAGGCCCATAAAAGACGTTAACAAAACTGATTATAGTTGTATGCAAAAACAACAAGAACAATCCAACTGACCTAACACACAGAACAAATGGCAAATACACTGGCTGATCAGAGTGATTCAACACAAAGTGGATAAAATAGATCACATGAACTAACAGATAAAGAAACAAAACAGGGCAGTTGGTCTGCAATTTGAAATACAAATCGTATTAACCAAATACAGAAACTCTAAATACTAAACTTAAGACTAAGGAATTACACAAAATATCTAAACTAAATAACCCCAATCCTCCTTGACGACCTGAGGGGTCTTGATGCTTTATCGCAGTATAGTTCAGAAATGTTAAGATAAAGATAAAGATGAACTTTATTGTCCCACAGAGTGGGAAAGTTGTCTTGGGCTCTTTACCCATGCTGTGTGTGCAGAATATGTTTCATTAACAATCGTGTTGGCTTGTCCTAAAGTAGCGTGTTCATAACAAGTCTGCAGGGATATGTGCTCTTTAATGCAGATGATTTTCCATGCCGAATGAATCAACCGGTACAGTTTGATATTCAACTGCACAGAGAGGTTATCCACCCAAGCTGTCATTCCGTGCCGGATTAGGCTCTTTAGGACTGCCTGATAAGAAATCAGCATACATCTTTGGTCAAAGCCAAGCACTTTTAGACAACAATAAAATGCAACCTTTGTTGTAATCTGCTGCAGAGACTATATACTTAGTCTTAGTCATATTACGTAGTGAGTTGTCAATAAAAACACCAAGATATTTGTAGGAGGAGTATTTTGGCCATACACCATTCAGTGCTTTGTAAAGCAGCAGCAGTCATTTGAGGTCAATTCTTTTACTCAGCAGTGTAAAGATTTAAAAACTGGAGTAATATGATCCACTTTTTAGTGAGGATTGGAGCAGCAGCGTTTTCAATCAGTCTGATCTAACTTCTACTGCAGCTGCGTGGCTGCAGGTAAAGCATTTTCACTAAGATCGGGAACGATGAGACATGATCGTTTTTCATCTCTTGATTAATATTTGTTCACTGTAAGGCATAGTATGGAGGTTTGTTGATTGACGGGTTTAATATTGTGTCACTCTGTTTCAGTAAACTGTAAAAATAACGGAGAAATGAGAAACAGTCTTTCAGATTTCCAGAATCAGTAGACCTTTGTGTCATCTGTGTCTTCCCTGTGACCTCATGTTTTAGGAAAAAGACGATGGCACTCCTGGCGATCTGTTGGTCAAACAGGCCAGCAATGAACAGGCTACAGTTCAGGCCACAGATGATTATGCCCGGCGGGTCAGCATAGATAAAAAGTCCAACCTGCTCATCACCCAGGCCACACTTAAAGACCAGAAGACCTTCACCTGCATGATTGTGTCAGTCAACAACATCCTGGAGTTCCCTGTCCCTGTTGCTGTCCACAGTATGTATACAATTCATACAGCACACTACAGGGTTTATTCCCAGGATTTCTCTTTCTAGTTTATTTTATTTCTGTTTTATTTTCATTGATATAAAAAAATTATTAAAAAAATTCATTGACATGGTCAACATCAAATCATTTTTCCAGTATTTTATGTATTGGTTTTATACTGATCATTGGTTTTACAGGGCAAATATTTAGTCCTCTTCAAATAAATGAACTCATGCAGGTTGATCCGTTGAATGGAGAACAATTCATTTTGAGAATATAACCACGTTACAAGCAAGTTTGGTGTCATGAAGTCATTTATGTAAACAGAAAGCCATTAGCTTGACTAATAATCCCAAATAATTTATATTTTCCAGCTTATTCAAAGATATAAGGGTGACATTTTTTTGCAATTTAGTTAACTACCAGGTAAGTTTTAATTAAAACTCAATGTTATCCACTGTGTTTTTTGTGCTTTTGTTCCATTCTGTGCTTTAGGATATATGATTCTGAATCCAAATTTCACTCCCAAAAACGGGCCATGTGTCACTTGCTAATGGAATTTGTGAGCTCATCCGTGAAATAGGACATGAAGAGAAAAGCTCAATAGGCCTCAGAGAGTATATTAGGTTAGTTAAAAGGGGACAGGTTGAAATTATATCCTTCAGCTTGAATTTTAACAACCCAATAAATTTGCAGCTAAGCACTAACTTGGGCTACAGTATCTACTCACCAGCTGCTGAACAATGTCATTGAAATGTTGGTTTGTTTGTTCTCACTGTGCCCCTCAGCTCTGTACATAACGGCAGACATTTTCGACATAAATATAGAAAAGGAGGAAATATGAAGTACATTTTACAGATTCTTCCCAAGTCATATCTGTGCATTTCTGAAACACGATTTTCTGCATCTGTGTTTCCAGAGAAACCGTCATCTGTTCAGATTCTGGACAAGGCTGAAGTACTTCAGAGGGACAAACCAACAACGGTAAGTTTCACCCCAGTCTTTACATTGTAGTGTGCTGTACAGTGGACTGAAGCACAAAAATTTGTGTGTATGGGCAGTTTTTTTATGAACAGAATGAGGTCCTGTAATTCTATGAACTAAAAGTTAACGTTTCTCCAGTCAAGGAACTGAGAGATTTCTGTTGTAGTTGAATATTGCTCCACATGTCACATGAAAACCAGCTGAGAGTGTTGCATGAGTTCGCTCTATGGTCCAGGGCTGCAGGGGCCCACAGGAAACTCGCATGTTGTATAGTTTACAAAGTTCAAGCAGCCAAAGGCATTAGAGGACATCAAGAGAAAAAATGAACGATGATTGATGATTGAAGATTTGACAATTTTGAAAGTGCAGATCGTATTTATGTGAAATGACTGGTCATCATGGGCGCCTGGTTATGATTGATAATGGGGTGGTAATTGGCAAAGGGAGTCCTCCCCCAGTAAAATATTTCTTGCAATTTCTACACCCACTAAACTGCACTAGTCTGGATTAGGTAGACTCGGGCTGTGGAAGCCAATATGCATCAACAGCAGTATGTAGTAGATCAGCACAGGGAATGATTAAGTCTGTTTCATTTTTGACATCATATTTATGCAAATATTATGCTGTGTAAAATGGTAGTCGGTTGCTGGCTGCTAGGCCATCGTTCAAACTATTTTATAAATAAAATATTCTAATAACATATCACAATATGTGAAATCACCCCTAGAAAACTAGCACCTCTCATGTAAGAACATGAGAAAGTAATGATCCTAATGAAAGCACAGTGCAGAGCAGCTGGAGGAAAGGAGAGATCATGACATTTCGTGATGTGTCCTCTTAGTTAAAAATAATTATATCCAAGGTCTGACTAAAACAAAGAACTCTGTATAAGTTAAATAAGTCACAAGACCAGTTGATTGTTGATTCAGACACTGTCAATTTTAATAGTAAACTGAATGAATGTCAAATCAGTGTGGGGAGCACTGACCACTGTCATAGACTGTTTGTAAATTACAGTACACCAGTATTAACAGAAACAGTCTATGATACTTAAAAGTAATTAAAACACTTTAAAGAACTTTCTAAATGAAAATGGCATTCATATTTGTCTGACTAAGTGTATTAATTAATGTAAAAGCAGCCATGTGCAGTTGTTTGCAATTGACGATGTGGTACATTGAAATGCATCGATGCATCGCTGTGCATTCAAATCGTTGACTGCTTAATCGTAATCGAAGTGTAAGGCTAGTGAAGATCCACGGCTCTGATATATCTCTATCACTACTGCCCTCTTCTGTTTTCTATTTTCTGTCTACCACCACTATGTTGGTTAGCCAGCAGCTGTTTGTCAGTCTAGAATCTGAAGTCCCACAGGATCTTAGCTCTGTTGTTCTCTGTTGGGTACCTCCAATCCATACTCGGCACAGATGTTCCTGTACACTATCCCAGCCACTTCGTTATGCCTCTCAGTGCACACTGTCTCAGCCTGCATCTTAACGTACATGCATATGTCACTAAATATGCTGCTGCAGGTGAAGTGCAGCCAACAGCATAAGTATATGAAGTTGCATTAGGTTGAAGGATAGTTGGACTTTCTTTAATTCAATATAAAAGGTATGTGAATAAAAAAAATCTGGTTTAGGACATTTTTTAAAAAATATATTCAGAATACAAACAAAATCAATCATCAGTAGCATCACAGAATGTTGTGACTTTATAATTAGAACTCATTACCCTAAACTGGCATGACTGTAATAGATAGTTGTTTATAATGTGTTGACAGTTTGACAGTATTTCCTGTCGTGATAGTTTGATATCTTCTTTCTTAAAGGTGGATCAAGACTTCACTCTGCTATTTGATGATACGATTACATTGATCATAGATAGATTAACACTACCTGTGAAAAAAATCTGTCACCAGTTTTTAAGGATTGTTGTAAACTTAGAACTAACAGGACACATCCTGGCTGTTAACACATATACATAAATTAAGGATTTGGCTCTCAAACAGTATAAAGTATTCCTCTGGCTAAACTGTGCCATAGTGACTTTAATGTGGAAATAAATCTTTCTTAATAGACCTTTTATATCATTTTTACTTCTCATGTTACTGAACAGACGCTCACCTACATCATTGTGGTGTCAGACGCCTCCTTCTCTGGCCCAGTTGTGATAAGTCAGTACTTATGCTGATCATTTTCCAGTGGGGGCCATTACTGCTATTGAGCTGCAGTTTAAGAAACGCTGTGGTGAAAGATGACTGAGCTCAGTATGGTTGCCATTAAAATGCTTTTAACTGAGGACATTAACATGAAAAAACGCATATGTGTTTGCTTCAAAAAGAAACTTACTGAGATTCATATAGTTAAACACCTGACCCGTGCCAGGAAGTCTCTACTAATGTTGCTGTTATTTTTATTCTCTGAAGTTTGAGTACATATATATATATATATATATATTTTAGGGGTGTAACGGTACACAAAAATCACAGTTGGGTACGTACCTCTGTTTTGAGGTCATGGTTCGGTACGTTATCCCTACAGTAGAAACAAGTAACAGAAAACATTACACAGATTTTTTTATTTATTTTTATTCAACCCTTGTTAACTATGGCTGTGTCTTTCTTACCTCAGTAATTTTTACAAATATAAAATAACAAAATAAACACTCTCATAACTAAATAAATAAAAATAGTAAAATAAATATCCATTAAGGTGCAGCATGTAGAAAATTGACAGTACTGCATAGTTATTGTATTATCAGTATTAAATATATGTATTTTCATTTTTTTAATAAAACAAATGAACTTGTCCACATTGTTTACAGAGAGGGTTTGATGCCCTGCTGGTACTAACTGTGTCTCCTGCTGTGGAGAACACTCTCACGCCAGGGACAGAGGTTTATAAAGGGCTGGTATGATGTGACTTGCCGGCTGAAATGCGGACGAGTGGGAACTTCATAACGGGGCTCGATTACTTTCAGTATGTGTTTGAACCCTGCGTTCTCAACAACAGAGAACTGACGCATATCCGCTGCTATAAAAACACACATATGACGATCGTTGTTGCTTTGACACGGTCTGAATTATTTTTAAGCGGCGGGGAGCTGAGTTTGCACTGAACACCTTTTTGCTTGTCCCACTAATGTTAGTGTTATTCCCAATGTTCTACCAGCTACATATCTGATAGCAGGCTCATGGGAATGTTTGTGCCAAACGTGAAATAATTCCCTCAAGTACAGTCAAGCGGTTTCGGAGATATTGCATTCACAAGGTAAAAAAATTGCTTCGTGAGGTCACCGTGACCTTGACCTTTGATCTTTGACCACCAAAATCTAATCAGTTCATCGTTGAGTCCAAGTGAATATTTGGACCAAATTTAATGAAATTTCGTTTTTGAGATATCGCTTTCACGGACGGACGGACAACCGGAAAACATCCGGCTACTGGCTTTCGCCGGGGCGTAGGCATAACACTTTTGAAAAGCTGTGGGCTGCAATGTGCATTTTTCCACCGCATGCAGTATATACACATTTAGTATGGAGCAAGTGATTACTTCTCCCTCTATTGGTATTCCCACCAATTCAGGTGCTACTGAACAGCTTTGAGCATTTTGTTGTGAGCAGAGACAGACAGGCAGAGTTGTAGGGAATAAGAGTGAGAGAAAAAGAGCGATTGGAGGAGAGGGATTTTAGTTTTATAACTTGCACAGAGGGTAGTTGAGGGCAGGGCTGCTTGAGACTCAAGTGGAATTCCAAATGATAGGAAAGTGGAGTATGCACAAAGCTTGACCTGTCTCATTTTCATTGGCTTGCATGTACGTATGGGTACAGATGTAATTATGCTGTGTAACGATGCACAAATTAGACACATTGACTTGTTTGTTACTTCACCAAAAATTCGTATTTGTTTGTTTATTCAAAGCAAAACATTCCACAGCTACTTTCTTTTCTTGACAGTCACCATGATACTTGTCAGTGATGACACACAACACCACAAGTTTGTTATATTCAGGTTCACCCTGACCATGAACGGACCACTTTTTTTTGTATTTATGAATTGTCATGTGGGCTGTGTATGGTCCCGTGGCCTGACGTTGCTGCTTTAACACATATTGAGGAGTCTTTAAATATAAATCCATCTGTGCACATAAAGTAACTGTATTACATGAATTAATACCCCTTCTAATAAATGTTTGTGCTTCTACTGTAGGACCATTCTGCTTCTTGAAATAGGTCACGTTTATTGAGAGGTGCAGGCTGTAGTATAGGATATGAAACCAGGCTTTATCAGAGAAGGAATGTGCTTGTGACTCACTCCCTATCTGGTTCACACACAGCATATCTCTGCTACCTTTGTTGACCTTCAATCCTGAAGATACAGGAACGAAACAGGGAGAAATTGTGCTTGTGAACACAAAAAGTAATTCATTGCTGAATGAGATAGTTGTTTGCCTTTTCTGGCAAATATCCAACATTCTACTCTACTCTTGGTAGAGGCATTACATTATACATCCCTTAGGACACAAGTAAAAGTTATCTGACATTGGTTTTACAGTGAAGCGGATGTGTGCTTATATTATTGTGTAATTTTTCTTCCACTATTATTTTTGCCAGGGGGAAATTGTGTTGGTAAAAATATTTACAAATCTGTCCACACTGAAACCAAGGATAATGTTATATTGATGTCTTCTTGTCCATTTTCAATTCAGAATGAAGGCATATAAATATAAGAGCATGTTTAATATTGTTCAGTTAATAAATAACAAACATCATCACATCCTCTTGCATTGGCCTCTTAGCATTTTCAATTAAATGACAAAACAGCCTTTCCATTTAACGTTTACTTCCCTTTGTATGTTTACTCAGGTGGGAACGTGTGTTGCGACAGATGCGAACCCTGCAGCTACGATTACATGGACAAAGAATGGACAGCCATTGGTAGTTGATGGGAAAGGTAACATATCTTGCTGACACACAGAGAAACTACCCAACATTCACACAGACAGGATTCTGTCATATGGAGATTCCTCTGGGAAACAAGAGTTTATGTGCAGTGACAGAAGAGTAAGTGTTGTCTATTTAACAAGATAATAGCTTAAACAATAGAAAATGGAAATCCATTATTTACTGGTGTTTACTTGTCATCCAAGTAGACCTGGAACGGTGTGAACATTTTTCATCGTGATTATAGTGTTATCAAGGATATCCTTATTATCACAGTACTGTTAACATGTACTGATAATGTTCAAAACATAAGGTAAATAATATATATATTAGAAATAAAAAAATAACATTGCATCATGCAATATACAGAGGGAGGTTTTACCTTGCTAAGGAAGTTATTTCAGGAGACAGCAAATGTATATTTCCCCCTGACAGCAAAGTAGACTAACTGACTCAAGACTTGAGTTCAATGATTTACTGAACTTCAGACAAATACGAACAAAGTTGTCATGATAACACTGGAAAATCCAACAGAAGAATGAAATAAAAAGGTTTAAACCGCAGTGTGTTCTCTACCATTGTCTAGAAAGATACCAAAGAAAAAGCCTCTCTATTGCGTTTAGTTGTCATAGTGGAGTTTGTCTCTGCTCTCTGTGTGTGGGAAGGGGTGACGCACACACACAGAGCAGAGCGGAGGAGAGACAGGTCAACACATTGTAATATTAAATGCTGACATCGACCCCAAACGCCTGAGAGTCAGAACAAAATACCAACTTTTGTTAAACACACACAATTTGCATTTGATAAGGGATGCTAGCAGCTGCTAGCTATGGCCAGACCACGAGCAGCTCTCCTGCTTTTACAGCTGCCTCCCTCAATCTCTCCCTGGTCTACCCACCCCTTTACAGCACAATTCTGACTTTGCCATCCGAAATAAATGAGGGAGCTTTTTCTCTCCACAGTCACCAAAGGTCTCATTGTGGGAACTGTTGGGTTTCTCTTGACGTAACATCTAAAGTGCGTTGAGATAATGTATGTTATGATTTGGCGCTATACAAATAAAATGAATTGAATAAATCTGTAGCTCTGACACTACCTGCCACTCCATTCACCACATTTTTACAACAAACGCACGGTGCTTGTTGGGCCTGTGTCTTGCCAAATCTGGGTGATGATGGACAGTATCAACCAAATCACCTCAGTAATTACAGTATTAAAGATTGAACAAGGTGTAACCAACTGTTTAATCCCTACAGGCAGCAGTGGACTGCTGCTGAGGCGTTTTTTTCAAAAAGAAGTTAAAATCCAGAAAAAGCCAAGTGCTGCAAATAGATCTAGCAGCAGTAACTGCAAACAACAGAGAGGAGGAGCAGAGATGGTCAGGGACCACAGCTCCCAATGAGACCATTACTAACACCAGACAGGTCTTACAGCAGTAATAGACAGAAGACAACAGGAAACGAGACTGAATTAATTTAGCAAGACAGCGTTTCATCAAAGATTTGAATATGCTACTTTAGTTACTCGAAGTCTTTGTGATCAACTCAGATCTACAGAATTTTATGACAGAAACATCTAGTGAAGGAAGAAAATGCCACTTAAACTCAAAAGTCTGTGCATGTGCATGTTCGTCATCACCCTGTCTCTGCCTGTACAGCCACTGTGATCACCCCGAGCATGAAGCTGGATCCAGCCACAGGCCTTTCCACCACCTCCTCCATGCTTCAGTATGTAGCCACCAAGGAGGATGTTGGCGCAGTGTTTGCCTGCATGGCCACACATGAGAAGACCAATCAGGAGACGGTCCTGGAACCTATTCCCATTCACTGTGAGTGAAATCAAATGCAGTCCATAACTGGATGCATCTTATAACAAATTTGTTGGTTAGTTTGGCTAGTGGCTTAATTGTTTGATTGAGAGATGTTTAATAATTATTTGTTTAGGATTAACATCACTTGTAGGTGCTAAATACACAAAACAACGTGTGTAATTAGTATAACTGAGCCTTTTGTATGTATGCGTGTTGAGCTTGTAAGCGGGACAGTCTACACACATGGCTCATGATGAAAGATTATTTGATTGTTACAGATAAATAAATAAACATAAAGTAAACATTGCTTGATAGTTGGATTGACCTGGTGTGAAGATGACATATTAGAAAGTGCCTGTGATTGACTCATGCTACCTTTTTTTTCATCTTCCCTTTTCCCCTAAATTGATCACTTAACCTCTCAGATCCATCAGAGAAGGTTAGCCTCCAGGTTATGTCCAAGAGGCCCATTGTAGAAGGAGATAATGTGACGCTGAAGTGTCACGCTGACGGCAACCCTCCACCCAGCTCCTTCTTCTTCCACATCAAGGTCAGTCAGAGGCCAAACGTCAGCTGAGTACTCTGGCATTTCTTAACCCCACATTGTTACCATGCATTATCACAAATAGTATCTTCTTCTGAAGTTGACTTGAAAACTTAAACTTAATGATGATGTTGAAAATTCAAGAGCTGAGACTTTCAGTTATTGCTATGTGATTTTGAAAGCCTTCAATCTGACTTTAGGTGAAAACAATATTTCAAGTAATTAATTGGACCTCTACATTGCGTTCTTTCTCTAAGAAATGGCTCCTGTCTTCATCCCTGCTTCTATCTTGCTTTTTTTATCATTTCCTGATATTCTATTAGAATGACAGACGCTAATGGTACCTCTCTCTTCTCCATGCTCCCCATTCTCTTATCTCTCCACCAGGGCAAGAAAATACCGGTGGAAAATTCGGACAACTACACTTTGGCTGCCATCAACAGAGAGGCTGCAGGCGAATACAAATGCACCCTGACTGACAACGAGAAACTGGAGGCCTCCCAAAGCATCGATGTTGGCTGTGAGTACTCGTGACATATGCAGTGACTTAGCATATTGAACCACAGCACTGCTGTATTCCAGTTAAAAACCTCTAACTGCTGTCCTGGCTTTCGCTTGAGCCAACAAATGGCTACTTCTCTAAAATTCTTTCCACCTTGGTTGAAATTTATTACAAGAAATTTCCATTCACTGTAAATAAAGTCATGCAAGCAGAGTAATGGCAACCGACTTGATACTTTGAGAGCCCAGCCTGGCAGGGTGGCAAAGCATGGAGTGCCAGGCAGGGAAATGGAGAGCTAATAAGAAATTTCTGACATCGAGTGAGCAAAAGTGACAAGGTTTTTGGGCGGTAATTCATTTCTTCCAACTGCTAAGCTGTTTCCCAGCACACCCTCAAGTAATTTCTCCTTGCTTCCCAGGTGCATGTTTCTGAGTCTTCAGAACAAATGGGCCCTGTGATTGTCAAACAGAACAAGCTTGACGCATTTTCCCTCCTCGATGTCCCATATCGCAGTTTCAGTGCATTTCACATATCTTAAAGAAAGAATAGTTTTTTCAGCTCCCAACTTTTAAATTGAGTTTGTGACTGAGGAAAGAAAAAACAATAACTCTCTAAATTAGACATAGTTAAAAATATTTTTGTGATGGTTTGTGTCTCGAGGGAATGTGTTCACGTTGAAAATGAAAGTAGCTGGTTCTCTGGCTAACTGATTAGCAGTTACATAAATATCCTCTGACAACTAGCAGTAAAACATCACCACCTCTTTGTATGATATGATTTCTTTTCTTCTTGTCCTGCCACAACTGCCTACAGAAGCAGAAAGTTCTGCACTGAGATATATCGAGTTTTCTATCTTTTGGAACAGTGTATGTATACTCTGAGTATAAAATTGGCTTCATCTACATTCACAGAAAGAAGAAATCAAGGTGACATTGGATGAGTAATGTATTTTTAACATGCATTTCCATGCATTTTTCTTAAAATTGGTGCCAAATAGAAAAAAATTAAACTGGCCATATTTATAACTATCGACCCAAAATTAACACTGTAGGCAGACTAATGATTTATACAGCCTTTGTAAAGGAACGATTCTGTCCCAAGCCTTTTGATCTGTATAAATGGTTGATCACTATATCCGTGATCACTATATCTGGTGTACACCGTAATGTTTTCAGTGAAAACAAGTCCTAGAATTCTGTCGGGAGGAAGCACGAAATTTGACGGAGGCAGCTGCCTCGCAATTCTCTATTCAGGAAAATCCCTGTTGAGAACTTGCCTTTCACTCTTTAGTCTGTGTAGTTATAAATCAGAATCCGTTGTGCACTAGAGTGACAGTCGTGCGTGAAAATGTACTCCAGCTAACACCATAGTGATAAGATCAGCACAAAAATTAAATAGGTTCTTCCCTGACCCATACCCCAACCTTTCAAATTTTGTGGTGATCCGTCCAGTAGTAGAGTAATCTTGCTAAGGCAGTAAATATAATTATGACATTTGTACCACTTATGTAATGGTGTGCTACTGTGGCTAGGTATTCTATGAACATTTTTTAGTTACTGAGATAGCATGATGGTGCATGTAGTATCAAGTAAAAGTAAAATACTCTTTGTATGTTCATAGTCAGAAAGGAAGGCTGGGGTTCTCACTAACATACTTGTTAGTACATTTAATGGAGCTGAGTTTACTTTGTCAAACATTTTAACAGCTCAGCACAAAAATCAATCTTATAATCAATATCATCAATCTTACATCCAAAATTCACTTAAATAGTAGTAAACAAAAACACATCTCAGGAGTTTTTTTCCAGTTTTCTCTACAGTCGCCAAATTGCTGCTTGAATAAAAGTTTGAACTAACAATTTAGTAGCACTTAAATGGCACTTACTCATAGCACTTTGTAGTTTGGCTTTCTTGAAGAAATAGTACTTTCTTGATTCTTGTTGTTCAGGGTTTTGTACCCTCATGGTTGAATGCACTTATTGTAAGTCGCTCTGGATAAAAGCGTCAGCTAAATGAAATGGAATGGAATTGTGGGAACTGTTGGCGTTACAATAAGTTTCACTGCTGACTTTGAAGTAGCTTCTTTTTATCTCTTTACTCTGATTATTTTGGCGTTTTCTATTATAACAAAAATAATGGCACCAATGTATTGCTACTTTATGGTTATCGGAGAAATTGATTTGTAATTCATAAATGCTATAAAAAGCTTTTTGTGCTGTTTAATAGTCATTCCAAGTGCACACAGTGAATGATGAGATGCTACTTTCTGTCAGAAATCTCACAGGCAGACACTGAGGACCTCATTTTATTAATCACATCAGAGAGAGAATCTATGCATCACAGAACTAAAAGTGTATGAATAGTGTAGTAGTAGTGTGTGATGCTGGAGATTTTGTTTACAAAGGCTAAAATTAACACTTATTGTGGGAGGAGTCCTCTCTGACTTTTTGGAGGAGCCTCTGTGGAACAGTTAATAACTTAATTTTACAATAAGCAGTACAACTAATGAAATTGAGGCTTATTCTCTAGGGTTATAGTTTGCAGATTTAGTCTGCATTTGGCCACAAGTTGTTATTTGTATCATATCTTCTTTTGCCCTTTAGAATGCACATGAGAAATAATGTTTTAGCAGCCTGCTCCATCATCCTGGCAATTTTCTGCAGATCTGATCCTGTGTACGTTGGTAATAAGCTTCCCACCTCCATGAGGAGAAGAATTCATCTGTGGCACTAAGGAACGGAGATTGAGCTTCAAATAAAAATTGACAAAACTGTAATTCAAGGTGTCACCTTAAAGCTTGAAGACTATTTCTAATAAGACTCTACTCAAACGTCAAAGGAAAGTTCATTCATATTAAGATTAAAAAAAACTGAATGAATGTTGTCAAATCTGTTTGTTTTTTGTTAATTAACAGTGTGTTTGAAATGGTGTTTGATAGAAACCTTTTAGGTCGTGAGAAAGTTGACATAAAAGCTGAGCCTTCAGCAGAGAATTATGTCTGAAAGTGGACCTTGTGACATTAGGGTTGAATGAGTCCTCTTCAATGTTAAAGCATTGTGTTTTTCGGCCATTTTCAGGCAGTTGTCTAATTGGATAAAATCGTTAGGTAAAGACACTTAGTATCCAATAGGTCAAATTTCAGATTCAACATGACATCAATCTAACTGACTCAGGAACTGAGGGGGGGGACTGTGAACATTTTGCAACTGAACTGGCTGGTGGAGGCAAACAACCTCGTTGTCATAATACTTGTTCTCTCTTGTTTTCTCAGACCTTGACCTGAGTCTGAGTCTCACTGGGAAGGTTGACAAGAGACTAGGGGACACCTTGTCTGTGAAGATGGAGAAGAACAGCTCAGGGGATGCCAAAGTGTCTTGGACAAAGGTAAAGGGTGCTGGGGATGGGTTGTGTGAAACAGGCTGCCGTGAAACATAGGAAATGAAAGAGTTTGAAGGAACAGCATGTTTTTTAAACTGTCTTGTCGTCTCCTCAGCCAGTAATAAAACCTGACAGCAGAAACTCACTGTTGTGAATAGCAATCACTGATAATTTGTTTTTCCTTCAAGTCCTGAGGAGCATAATGGTAGTGTCAAACCTTTCATTTTACACTGTGTGTTTGACAGATAGCTTAGCTTATACTACCTATGCTACATTTATAGACTAAATGGTGGATTTTTATAAACAAAGGTAGGAATCCTAGTAATCTGGATAATATATGGGGTAAATGTAATGCATAACATTTAAAACAAAACATAAGGAAAGTGCCTGGATCATTGTAGCAATAAAGTAGTATACACTGCAGATACAGTAACACTGGACATTAGATTAGAAGAGTGTCTTCGTCATGTTGACAAGTACATTTCAGCAGCAGTAGTTGCTGTATCTCCACAATTATTTCTGAAATGAATATTCCTCCTCCCCTGAAAAGTGGCCATAGAAAAGAGATGGATAGATGAGTCTGACATCTGGCATATATGGATTTATAGGATGTCCTTGTCAAGGGCCAGGGAAAAGCCAATTTGTGTGTTGCCGTTGTATCTCCATTGCTGACATTGTGTCTGGTTTTCAGAATGGAAAGGCAGTGAAAGAGCCGGAGTTTAGCAAGTTGAGCTATGCTGATGCAGGACTGTACTTATGTGAGGTTTCCATGACCGGCCTCACGCGCCGTCAGAGCTTCGAGCTGGTCGTAGAAGGTGGGTGTGTGTAATTTTGTCTGTGTCCTTCTCCTCGTTTGGCTGTAATAGTAAATAACTTGCTCTTATATTTAACAGCACAATCTTCTCTTTTACAAAGACATTATAATACTTGAATTATTAAAAAAGAAACATTATAAATCAAAATTAAACCACATAACATTTTATAATAATTTGAGGCATACACTGACCTGACAAAGTGCATTAAATAGTCAAAATTGGCGGGGTCTCTGCGCTCCTGAATACACCTGTTTTTCTGGAACTAATAACATTCTGCAAACCCAGATACATCACATTAAACATTTGTGTGTGATAAAATGTTACATCATAAGTAAATAATGTGTTTCCATCAGGGAAGCCTGTGATCACCAGTCTGACCAAAGTCCGGGCTATTGATGCCGAACACAAAGTTCTGACCTGCGAGGCTGAGGGAGTACCAGAACCCAGCTTCCAATGGAGTGTCAATAACACTAAGGTAAGTGTCGGTTGCAAATGTGTGTGTGTGTGTGTGTGTGTGTGTGTGTATATTTGTAAATATGTCTACGTTAGTTATCTTGAATGCAGAGATGTGTAAAATTGAGCTGGTGGTGGAGGAAAAAAGCTGCAGCAAAAGCAACTAAATTATCCAAATTAAGAGTTGCATGATTAAATTGTTCTTCAAGGATCCTGTCAGAGTTCACTTTTCTCCTGGAAATAATGTAAAGAGATCTCCTACTGAGGTTTTCATTCATCTATTAAGACTGAATGCATAGGGAAGAAATGTCTTAGCAGATGATCTTTTCTGCTTTTGAAGCAACCTAATTGTCCTGCAGGTGAACACTTGTAGCAGCAACATTCAATTTAATTCAATTCAGTTCAGTTCAGTTCAATTTGTTATGCATCAAATCACAACATATACAATCTCCAGGCACTTTGCGTATTAACGCTGAGACCTTACAATATTGTAGAGTTGACATTTGTAATATTTTTCTCCCGATATGTCTTCCCATATTTTCCCATATTTTTGGCGTATTTTCCCCAAAATAATTATATTTACCAGAAAATATTATTTTTATATAATAATAATAAGAATCTTGTATTTCCATGAATGTCTTTTTCTTGCTCCTCCAGGAGGAGAGCTCCTATATCAATGGCAAGGCCACCCATAAAATCACTGTGGTCCCAAACATGAACCTGACTGTCAGCTGCAGTGTCAGCAACAGGCTGGGAGATGACATCATGACCATCAATGTTTCCTCTGGTAAGATAATACTTGTCTGCAAGGTGGTCGGTTGGTTATATTTTCCTATTTGTGGGAAATGTAGTCAAGTCATGTCAAGAAATATTTATTATCCCTAAGGGGCGATTTGCTTTACAGCCAGTGCAAGACAAAAACAGACAATCAATAAATACAATGCAAATGAAAACAATATAAAAATATAAAAATCACAAAGAGTAATTTAAAAGGCCAATGGCAGCAGGGACAAATGAGTTTTTAAACCTGTTCATCCTGCATTTAGGCAAAGAGAATCCCCGACCAGAGGGAGGCAACACAAACTCCCTAAACAGTGGATGACTCGAATAGGGCGATACTGACTTATAAAGATGAGGAAGGTCATCCAGAGAGGAAAAATCAGTCAAATGAAAGTCATGCTTTACTCTGGATTCCCCCATTGGATGTATGCACATATGACCATCTCTACATCAGTAGCAGCTCAACAAACAAGCTGCTGGTGTCATGATGGTGGTATTGCTGACAGTGTAACTTAACAGGGATCGTACGAGCAGCTTTCAGCTGCAGCTTAATTAGTGGAGCCTTGTTTTATTAGTGACGGCTCATTGTAACACTTCACTTCTGACTCTACAAAGGAGACATTACATTTTAGAACATCTAAAGAGAGAAAACACCAAACAAAGTCTCTTTCAGGGTCATCTAAGGAGATAAGATAAAACTTTAAAGAGTGACACAGTGAAAATCAGTTATTTTACCAATTTAAATTAACAGGGTATAGCAAAGCTAATAAGAGTTAGAACATTTTAGGTGTTGTGTTATTGAAAAGAGATTTATGGTTAACAAATGTAAAAAATTATATATAAATTTTAGCTGCGAGGAGGCATGACATTTATGCAAAATATACAGAGGAAAATAACAGAAATGATTTGGAATAATGAATAGACCAGATAACTATGAGGCGTGATTGACATCTAGAATTGTTTAAAACTCAGTTAATCTGATAGTGGTGAAAACAATCAGCTATGAGTTCACATTTTTTGTCCAATCACTTTGTGGTGCGAAGAACAGTTGGTCTGATGATGATGATGATGATGATGATGATGATGATGATGATGATGACGATGACGACGATGACGATGGTGGTGATGATGATGATGATGATGGTGACAGAAAAGCTAAAGAACTGATTTATGCAGCTTTACACCCATGAAGGAAGTTACTCACTGCAGATGTTTGAAGACTTGTGATGCTGGTTTTCTTGCCTTTATTTGTAGAATACATTGGCAAACAGAATTATACTATAGAAAGATTTAATGATCTAATAAATGAATAACAACTACACTCCAACAGTGTCATTGGTTCAGGTGAAATGTGGTGCCTGGTGTGCATAGCTCTATGAGTCCAGAATAGATTTGGTTTTTGTTCAATTTATCAGTATAAAGAAGAGTAAAGTTCAATGGAAAGTGACATTAAGGAGTCATTTCTTCATATAGGATAAGTTGATGCACACGGACTAAAGAACCAAATCATACCACGTTTTGCACTTTATGGATTCTATTTAAACAGGTGTGAAGAGGTTTGAGGCTTTGTGGTAAATAGTGCAGTAGTTAAGTGAAATCACAACCAGAAGTAGGCTGCTGTTATAGGCACTGTTTCTTGGATGTGAAGAGACTTGAAGTTGTTTTTTTCCTCCTTTTGAAACACTGTATAACCCTTTGTTTCATTTCCTACAATAGTTTAAACCTATTCTCAACAGTCATTTGCTGAATCAAACCACTGCAGAATGTGCTTATGTAGAACTTTTATTTAAATGTGTGCAGGGAAACCAATTACACTAAATCCTTACACTTTACCTACTATAGAGACTGGGATGGGGGAAGAAACAAAAGCAAAAAGAGTATGTAATGAAAGGCCAGAGCTGTCAAACACTAAGCTAACACTGAATGCCAGTGTGGTATCATTTCATTTCATGCATACATGCTGTGCCATTGCTGTTCCTTCTCATTCTTTCTTTCTGTCTGTGATAATCCTTCTTTTGTCTCCCTCCTCCTTCCCTACTTCCTTGTTTGGCTGGATTTACTATGTGTTGGGGTTCTAAACCTGTCTCGCTTTTTTTTACCTGTCAGCTGCAGTCTCAGAGACAATGTATACTTATACAGGCATACCATTGATGAGCAAATTAAATTGTTGCTTTTAGTGACTGTATTACTGTTTTCTTACGTTTGATTTCATCTTGTCAGGCTGTATCTGGCAGAATCAGTGCAGAATCCAGTATGACAAACAGAATATGTATGTTTTGTTTGTCTTTTATTTTTGAGTTCTAATTTATTTATGTTTGATTTCAGTTTTTAAGGAGGAAAGGGAAGAAAAAGGTAAGATTTTGTTTTTCTTTGCCCTTATCCTTTATTTCTTTTTTGTTAATGTTAGTACATAATCTGACAATACTATCACTCTCTGCTCTTGCATTAACTGACCCATATCCATCACTTCACATGCAGACTGTGTCTGATCAGCCACCCTCATCTTGTCTTATATCTTCATTATGTGTCTTCAAGCGGGCTCACTCATGCAGAGGAAATCTCAGAGGCTGATTAGAGAAATTAGAGTGTCTGATTATTATTTACCCACTGCAGATGAATTTGCTAAAAGATGAAAACACAGTTGTCAGACCAATGTATGTGGCACAGTTACTGCCACCATCTGAACTACACATTGAATGTGGATGTTGGACTACAATTGATTCAAAGTACATTGAATCAATTGGAAGTGTATGATAATATTTTGTGCGGTAGTGAGGTGTGTGGGTATGAGAAGCATCTTCAGTAAGTGTCAGACCCAAGACAAGAGGCAAGACAGGATCCCTAAATGAATGGAAGCATTCTCAGCTATAGTAAGGAGTCTAACCCTAACACCATGAAACAATGTGCATGAGAAAATAATAAGCATAAGAAGAAGAAGCCCAGTCGTATGCTTTGAGAAGTTATTGAGCACAAGTTTAAAAAGGAATCAGACGGGGAAAGACAGTAGCCTGGCTTGTTTGCCAGTGGAGACTTCATTTAGTTATAGTCTACAACAAAAGGCCTGATGCACTCAATAAGCTCTCAGGTTTCATTGAAGCCCATGAAGCAGCTGATAACGTACATCACTTGTTGCACATCATTCAGCGGGCAGCTAGTTAAGACTCAGATTTCTTTCCTGTTGTTTTCCTCGTAAAAACCAAAACGTTTCTGAGGGATTCTGATCAGAGAACATTTTCAAAAAAATGAGGAATGTGCTGGAATATATATACAGTATTCCACACATACACATGGAATGCCCCTATGTTACACATGAAGACAGAGTGCTCAGGGTGAGATGAGGGATGGTGAGTTGCACAGAAACATTCAGTAGAATGATATGTGTGATTGCAAAGTGCACAAAGGTGATGGAGCAGAATATCAGTTAGCCTGACATTCTCACAGTCATGCATTTTCTCTCCCTGTGTCTCCCTGACACACTGATATAATGCTGCTCTTTTGAAGGAACACACAGCGTCTCCTCCAAAATATCCAACGTTTTACTGTGAGCTGCTGATGATCTTACTTCCCTGGAATATAAACAAGCTCCACTGGTTGTTTTAAAGTGATGGTTTTAATGTTACTATAGTGATAAGACAACACACTGCTGTACTGTAAGCACAAGACAAAGAAAGAAAGTGTTGTGTGATTAAGAATCAACCAATGAGGGTGTTGCTGGAATTTATATAGTGCAGAGGTGTTTAGACCTGAGCTAAAATGTTAGTACGGAGCATCTCAAGGTTATGGTTCTCTGTTCGAACACTGTGTCAAGTGTGTGTGTGTTGCTTTCTGTTTTCAGGCTCTCAGGATGATTCAGACGACCAGTCAAAGCTCATAGTGGGTGTTGTAGCAGGGCTCCTCATAGCTGCTGCAGTAATTGGACTAATCTACTGGCTCTACGTGAAGAATGCAAGGTATACAAAACACACAGGAGTACGCACTAGTGTGCACATTTGCATTTTACATTTCAACTTCGATGACACGGGTCAAAGGCGTGATAAGCAGCTGTGGATGTAGTACCAGGTGGGAGGTTTTCAGAGCACAAAGCAGAATCAACAGAAGCGGATGCAAGTCCAGAGCAGAGAGTGGGAGCGTGACATGTGTATATTGACCAGACGAGTCCGCGGCCTGCTGTTGGCTGACTGACTGTGCTGTCTGCAGCAGGGTTAGAAAGTCATTCTATACCAGGAGTAAATAACACTTGCTGTTCTGTATTCACCACAGGCAAGGAAGCTGGAAAACTGGTGAGAAGGAGTTGGGGACATCTGAGGAGAGCAAGAAACTAGAGGAAAACAATCACACCGTTTAAAAGATGCTCAGTCTGTACTATGTGGGATGAAAGAGGTAAGAGTTTACACACAAATACTGGCAGTCCAATTCAAGTGCAGTTTTGAAATAGTTTAATTAGAAAACAATTATACTTGGGAATATTTGTTGTGAATTATAATTCCAGTTTATTACAACTTGTCTTAATTCTGAAGGTTTTGTTTGCGACCTCGTTCCTATCCGTACTTGCAATCTCACTATGTGGATTGTAAAAAAAGTCAGGGGCTAATACATATGAGCCGTGAGATACTTAGACAGACAGACAGGTTTGTCAAACATCTTTGAAGAATGACAAAGGTGAATGACTTCCTGTTTCAAATGTAACCTCTGACAATCCTCTGTAATGAGGCTGTGCTCATGTTTTGAATGTTTGATTTATTTGTTTAGATAAGTGATTCTTTACACGTTTGACTTGTCACCTTTGACCCAAAAGTATGTTTACTTAGGAAACCCTTCAAATTGTGCATAAACAGGCTTTTACCAATTCAAAATGTATATTATAAATAAAGGTGCAATACATAAAACTTTGCTTTCTAATTAACAACATTCCAGGTGTTCAATGCTTAAATAAACATTTACACTCAAATATTTAATATTTACTTGTTAAATTGAAGTGCCATATGAACAATATTAAATTAGAAATAGTGTTTTCAGTGTTTCCCACTGAATTATCTAGACTGACAGCCCGCCATATTCTAATTTGTTACACCTAGTGATGTCATGACCAAAAATGTAGTAGTTTATCCCGATACCAGGAAATTTCCACGATTCTTGATACCAATTTCGATACCGCAGCAAAAATCTAAAACAGAACAATGAATCCATCTCACTTCAACACACACTCTTTATAAAAATATCTGATTCTTTTCTCCTCCGTCCGCAGGAGCGCACCTGTGTGTGTCTGCTCGTCTCTGTCGCTCTGTTTAAATACGTGTCTCAAATACTCCATGGTGAACCAAACAAACACAAAGCAAACCCTGAGCACTGCACGGGTCTCCAGAGCCTCTGACCAGTGACAGTGTCCACAGTTAACATGCAAAGTGAGTGCAGGCCAGTGGGGTAGAGAGGAGGGAGGGCATCACAAGTAGCGGCGGCAACCACCCTGCAGCGATGGGTTGGTATTGTTCGATACCTTCACTACTCTAAAAAAGGAGTTTGAGGTTTTTAGAATTTTGGCATCGACTCGTGTAATCCCTAGTCTCACCTCTGTTTCATAATGAAACTTGCTGGAAAAATGAACACACATACATCAGTGTGATAAAAACGTGGCCTACCCTAAAATGACAGAAACCATAGCTGGTTCCATGTTCCATCCTCTAACATGGAGGAAGCACAATGTATGCCCTATACTGCAGCCAGCCACCAGGCGGCAATAAAACAATTGGCCTTGGCCAGATTTGGGAAACTGACATATCAATATTGAATATACAAATGTGCCTTTTATTGGCATTTTACAGTATAGACTGTATAATTTCACACTGTCAGTGAAATTGCTCAAAATGATTGCCATGTATTTTTTTAATTACGCTTCCTCTTCCAGGGCTCTAGGGATGGCAGTGTCAGTCTTTGGTTAGAATACTGTCAAATGAAATATGGAGCAGAGATCCATGCTCCCCTCAGCATGGAATGTTTGTTGATCCTCTGGTTGGTCATCATTGTCTATTATCTTGGTTTGTGTCCACATACCAGTGAAACATTCTCCTCAGCCTCAGCTCTGCTTTGAGATTAGTGTTAATTACTGAATGTTAGCATGTTAGCAGGCTAATTGAATTAGTGAACATGGTGAAACATATACCTGTGCACTTTGCTGAGTACAAAGTTGTCATATTGTATAGAGGTGATGGCCAATAAGAAAATAAGATCTAGGTTATAATAAACTGGAATTAGCCTTTGAGATGAATGTGGGCTTATATTTATGCATGACTGTTTTGTGGGCATCATATGTTGAAATTGTAGATGACTGACATGACTTCATTAATGATTTTTTTTTTATCTCCATGTCTCTGTGGGGAAGAAGCAGTTGAAAGCAGTCTTGCGACATCCAGACAGACTCCCAGTTGGCTGCTGATGCGCTCCATCAGGCTCCTCATAAGCAGCAACAGTCAGAGTCGTTTTCCACCAAGTCCTGCTCTCAGCCTGCTGTTTGAAGTCTGCATTGAGGCTGCCTCATGTTACCGTGTCATTTTGGTTTTCTCGTGTTCCTGGTGAATGCTCCCTGTTTTGTTTGAGCAATTACATGAGGCTATGTGGTGGGGGTTTTGCCACTTCGTTTTTCCTCTTCAAAGAATGTAAATTCCTTTTTAAGGCCTGTATAACAAATCATAATTCTGTGTGTGCCCTGGCTGAGCATCCCGATGATTGTTTTTGATTTCTCTTTTTAACTTTCTGTGCACTGTGTGTGTAAAAGCATTTGGCTGTGCTGAGAGAAAAAGACACTTCACTGCTGTATATCCCCAAAGAAACAGAAACATTTTAGGACATGCCATCTCTCAACCTCCTGACTTATGTTCACTGGGCTTTAAACACTGGAAAAGTGATTGTTTGAATATTTAGATAATGGATCCCCTGTCAACAGGAGATGTAGTCATTTTAAAAACTGTATGTACTATTTTCCCTCTTCAGCTCTTTTCACTTCTTGTTAGTCAATAAGTCACCAGGAAGGTACAACTTTTATGAACTTCTGTGATTTAGTTGAACACACTACATTGCTGTCTTCACCTGTCTGCCCAACAGTTTCTGCTCCATTCTGTTCAGGCTGAGACCATGTTTATGTTTTTTTCTCATGTTTTCTTTTTGAAAGAGCTTTACTGGTACCAGGTCTGAATGTTCGCTGTGGTTTTTTTATGTTGTTTTTGTTTTTGTTTTCCTTTGTGTGTGTTTTTGGTGTATTTATATTCTGCATGTAACCTACCTTGATGGCTGTGCTGCAGCATGCACAATATTTCTTTTTAAAGCCTGTGAGGAAGGCATCAAGTGTTGAAAAGATACTGAGCGGTAGGATAGTGTCATGCGAGTAAATAAGGACTTTGTATCTTTGCTAATTCTCTGCTGTAATGTTGTCATTATTATGTTATTTTAGCTAAGTGGCGTGAAGGATAACCCAAACTGAAGACAGCGGCTGCAAAAGGCAGATTAGATGAGGTACAAAAAAAATCATGGCTCCCTGGGTTGGCATCATTCTGCTCTGGTTCATCACACAAGGCAGCGACCGAAAAACTGTTGACAACATGGTTTGACAGGAATCATAAATCTTGTTAATATTTATGGTCAAGAATTTACTTTGTACACAATCTTTGAGTTTGTAACATGTAAATTTGATCAATGCATTTGAATGTTTGACTCATATTCTTCTTGAGAATACCGGTAGATTAAGCCTATTGCCCATAATCAGCTGACATTGTGAACTCCATTAGTGCGATGACCAATGAAGCACACGTTCCTGACCAGCATCTTCAAAAGGAGAACCGTTGGTATTATGAGGTTGTTGTTAAACTGCATGACATGAAAGCAGTGGATCATTTTTAAGCACCTAGTCAATCTTTATTTTGTTCCTTATAAAATAATCAGGTCAGCAGTGAAACCAAAGAGGGTATAATGAGAAGGCCATAGCAGAGTTGTAAATACACCCTTTTGTTTTTTGTACTGTTGTTGACAATAAAGTGTACATTTTGAAAAAAAAATAAAATGACCCAGGGCATTGTGTGGATTAAAAGCCCCCTTTCACCATCCACTGCACTGCTGCACTGTGTACAACCTTTTTATTATATACAGTCTATGTGTACAACTGAACATTTACACTCTTCTGGAGGTCATAAGAAAGGACATGGAAACCTGGTACAAAATATAGCTGTATAATTATATGTATGCACAGATACACAGAAGAATGAAGGCCTCATGTCAGTGTTTGTTGAGTTGGCCCACTTCTTAATCTGCCAATACAGGAACTGATTCCCTCTTTAATGATTGAACCTCTACATTGCAGTTATATCATCATCACATCAAGGACCAATCCCAACCAGCCAGCTACCGTAACAACCCAAAGCTGAAGACCAGTCAGACAGAGTCTCCACCCCCCCACCCACCTCTCCCCCATTTTTCTCTGCTCAGCCCAAGCGGTCGAGGCAGATGGCTGCCCACATTGAGTCTGGTTCTCTTAGGGGGGTTTTCTCTCCACAGTCTCCAAAGTTCTGCTCATTGTGGGAACTGTTGGGTTTCTCTATCACTCCTTTGTCTCGACCTTAACATGCACAGCGCCTTGAGATAATTGATGTTGTGATTTGCCGCTATACAAATGAAATTGAATTGAATTGGTCCAGGATTACTGGCATGAAGCCGACTGCATTCAGCTTTTGACCTCTGTCCCAGCTGTAAGACCATGTCCTTGGCTAGAGTTGAACTAGTTAGCCTCCAAGCATTAGGAAGCCATTAAAAATAGTTTGAACGGTTCTCCAGCCAGGACTGCTGTGGCTCAGAGACATCTTTAGAGATGATCATTGCCCATTTGTTGTCGGCCTCACACACGGTTTAGAAACCTCCTGTTAGATCTCTGTGCTAATTAGTGGCTTCACTGCTGTGTGTGATGACACTCTGACTTGTTTGTGCCAACTGCAGGCAATGGCTGCCCTGGTAAATGCAATGGATAGAAGGACAATGGAAATGTGTGTAGGAGGATGTGAGGAGCCTCACTGTTGTTTCAGCTTCTTGCTGGTTCAGACTCAGATTTCTTGGGGGTGTGAAGTGCTTAAGCCCCTGCATCTTTTGCATTTAATTATAAGGAGCCGTGTATAAATACAGACGTGGAAACCCAGCAGCCCTAGGAGGCAGTTATTTTGATCAGACACACTCCTTGGATGATTCAGGTCTACTCGCTGAGGAGGACAAATCACTGCCACCACCATTCCTTGATGATTGCTTGAACAATTAGTGTATTAGTGCAGAGAGATGTAATCTTGGTGTTAACCGGACACATGTTGGAAGTGTTGGATCGTTTTTATTGTTCCTCCAAAGAGACACTGAATCCACCTAACTCACCAAACTAAAATATGCCCCCAAGTCTTAAATTATTACTAAATTTGTTTGGTCATATTTTGAGTATTTTTAAATTAAGTGTGGTTAATTGTGTAGTGTAATTTCCCATAATGCAATGTATACTGTATCAGAGAGGGAGGAGCTTTTCGTACATGGAAAATTGAGTAAGAGGGATGGGGGGTAGTCATAATAATAATGAAACATATTCTTCCCTGGAAACATGACTAATGTTCATGACATAAGTGGCAGTAGGAGGTTGTTTACACTCACTGCAGATTGTGGAAATTCAAATACACAATTGCTTATCTGAGTGATTGTAAAGGACTATAACTATGATTCTGCCTATTCACAATGTGCCTGTGCTATTTACAAAGTCCCAAAGCAAGAGACACACAGACAAAGATTCATTTATTGGTAGGATGTCACCAGATCATGACATGGCCCAAACCAGCAATGTGTCAATAGGTCTCAGAACTTTCTGATCTGTGGCTCCAGCAAACACAGTGTTTCTTACTGAAGGCATAGAGCTAGATGAAACCAACGAGGTCGTCAATATACAGGAAAGTCTTTAAGAGGCTCAGTAGTTTCCTAAAAGAGCAAATGTTACGCAAACAGGATTGTATTTGTATTTAGGACTCAGCAGCAGATTGGTGCTTGTTACAATATACTATAGTGTGTGTGTGTGTGTTCATGGTTATAAAGGAACATGTCCCCCAGTGCAACAGTGTGCCTCACTGATGTGTTTTTTATGAGTTGTTCAAGAACGATGGAGCTGTATGACACAGGGACACACACACACACACACACACACATAAAGTACATGTTAGTAGGATCTGCTCTTTGTTGGCTTTGGTTTGCACATGAGATTTGCTGACTAGAGTATAGGACATCCCAGATGATCGACACATCACAGAACAGAACAACACATCAGGACACAGTGGTGCTAACACGGCAGCAGCCATCTGTAAAGCTTCTGTACCTCGGAGTTCAACAATGGGACTATTTTCCACTTTCGTATTCCTTTAAATAAGAAAGTGGAACCTTCCATTGGTTGTCAGCGAGCTTCTCCTGATCTGTTATCAGTAGCTGCAGGAACAGTGAAGCTCCCTGGAGCCATTATTACTTGACACTCTATTGTTATTTCAATTGTATTTTGCAGCCTCTGGTTCAAAGTGGGTGTTTGTTTTCTACAGCAATATAGTGTCCCATAGTATCATCACACACACACACACACACACACACTTACGCGCATTAAATAAAGCAAAGGGATTGTAACTTTTTTATTTACTTGTCCATGAAAATATTTCAAGAAAAGAAAAAAAAACAATGATGTATAAATTAATCGTCCATGACTCTTTGCTTTACATATTATCAACACATTTTTGACTATGAATACGTAAATTTGATAATAAAAACTGCTCTTTGCAACCTAAGGCCACCTACCCTCATCAACAGGGAGTCCAATAGAATGGACAATTCTGAGATCAGGGTTGTTCAAGTTTGAGAAAATAAAAGTAACAACAGTGCAGAGGTTAAGGGGAATGCCACTGATTTTCACATCTGAATTCCCTATTTGTACTGGAAATAAACCAGACATTAGCAATGCTCTACTCTGTGAGTTGGACAAGGAGAGTAGTCTGGCAGAATTCTTTTTCTGCTTCAGTACAAAAAGCGTAATATAAACACCACATAATTGTTGAAATGTAAATCAAGGAGTATAAAGCTGCTTAGCTGATGACTAGGTATTATCTAAGTGCCTAATTATACAGTTACATGTGTGTTTTTGTTTTGTTGACATACTTTACTGGTGTGCTGCATTAAAATACAGCATGATGGTGGTAAACAAGGTTTTGTGAATGTGTTTAAACTGTGGACCCACTGATTAGAGACGTGCTTCTCAGACTTCCATCTTGCGCACAGCAACGCTCATTATCACAAACTCTCTCTGGACTGTCCTAGGCCATGTTATTAACATATGTACATTTTAAACTGCAGCCCTCCTTTAAAGTGCTGCTCAGAAAAGAAAGGGAGAGATGACAGTGGGACGAATGGGTGGAGGGATGTGGGTCAGACGAGGAGTCGTCCATTGTCTGTTTTCTGTCACAGTGACTGAGATAATAAAACAGTATGCGTTTTGTGACTTCCACGTTGTAGACTTTAAGAGCACGTTCACTCATGGTTATTTGGTCCTGATTACACAGTGCTGTATGGTTCTCAGAGGGTTACACCCACCTATGCACACAGCAACTGACCTGGTCACTGAGCTGGTTTTAGAGTGGCTGTGGCTCAGGAGGTAGAGAGGGATGGTCCCTGATGGCTGTGGTGACAGTGTACGAATAAATGTGTGATAAAGAACCACAGAATGTATGTGTAAGTATCAGTGAGTAAATGCGAAGTGTACTGTAAAGCAAGTGTGGTCGATAAGACTGGCTCTAAAGCACCATACAAATTCAGTCCATTTAAGATCTAAATATCGATCGGGGTTTAGATCATATTGTAATTAGGAGAAGCCTGTGAAGAGGCCTGGCTTATTTGCACAGATGAACACATCACTCAGGCAAACAGTACTTTCATGTTTGAATTCACACCATCACATTATGCAGACGTGAGCTGTGTTATTAGAACTGGGATTCTGACTTCCTCCTGCTGTATTATCAAGATGTCCCAACTGAACCTTTTCATTTCCATCTTAGCAGCCACACTATTCAATACTTGATCAGAAGCTCTCTGTTTTCTGTGGTTGGAGGAAGCTCGATCACAGACATATTCAATTAGCAGTTTAAAGCCCCTCTGTGAAGAAAACCTCAATATGTCTTTCCAAATTGATTTTGAGAGCCTTAGAATGGCTTCAGGAAAAATGAGCGTGGAGGTGAAAATGGGTCAATGCTCTGCGTCGTTCTCTAAGTGTGTATTAAGCTGGACTCACTCACTAAACAAGGGAGTCCAAACACGGTCCAAACAGTCTGCTCTGACTTCTTATTTGATCATAAACAACATTCAGTCTCCAGCTCAGTTGGCTCCATCAACCGTTACGACAATAAACCGTACTACAGTCCTGTTACACAGTAGTTAGACACCATAGTTAACACCACATCAACACATCACATTGTACTGTCATTAAGCAAAGTAAGTATGTAAGCTGTCAATCTCTGCTAGCCCATCATTTACCAGACAATAAATTCTAATACACAATCATTTCTTTTTCTGAAACCAACCTTTTTGTGACTGTTGTTGAAGCAAGAGGAAATGTTCATCATCAAACTTCTTTCCTTCACTCACTATCTGTATCCAGCTGTGGAAAACAACACCAATTTTAAAGCTTGTTTTTCTTCCATATCTATCAATGTTAGCATTTTAACCAGCTGCCTCTGACCCATCTCTTCACTGTGGTGGCAAACTACAAGCACTCCTGACAAGTCCCATTCAGCGACGGAGGAAACTACACAAATCACCTTGAAGTGATTTCCTTTCTTTTACTGCTCGAGTCTCTTTGCTGTTGTTATGGTATCCTTTCCATCAGTAAGAATAACACTGTACTCTCCAAATTGCTGAGATCTGTAAACCCAGTTGTTTGAAAGAAGTCTGGCTTGTGAGCGTTTGATAAGACAGGTTTGGGTTGAAGATGCTGTGCGTCCTCTGAATGGAGCTTGTCGATCATCAGGACTCACTGGTGCTCTGTGGACAGACTGCCTGAGACTTTGTTGGCACCGTGTTTCCATAGATCAACACCTAACTCCAGTCCAGAATTATATATTGAAATGAACTGGTTGCCTAATTGCTATGAAAATAGAATGAATAAAAAGGAAAGAGTATCATTCATGTAAACATAGCCCCCGTCTTCCCTCTTACTGAGGGAATAACAACATCACTGTTTTACGTTTGAGCTAATCCACTATATGCATAGGTGACATATTAGGGAGAAATACAGCTGATTCTGAAGGTGCATATGACAGCTCTCATAGTTTGAAAGCTGTGCAGTTCAGGTCTGTTGTGTTTACAGAAGAATCTGAGATAATAAGAAAAAGAAGAACTGCTGCGGAGCTGTCAGTGACTTGCACTCCACATCAGAGTGAGCGTTCTTCATGTGGGGACAATGTGGCCACTTCCACAATGATGGCTGTTTTTTGAAGTGGAGATAGGAATCTGCAGCGTGACGACTAATGAGCACCGTCACCTCAGAGCTCTAACACACGATGTCTGGCTCGCTGATCTACACAACAGGTTCACTCCTGTCATTTAAATGCTTGAGTTAAAATGCAGGCACAAATGTCTGGCTTTTGACTTGAAGTAATTGAGGAGGATTTAAACCTTTTCCACAAACACTGAACAATTTAAACCACTTAATCACTTTAGGGCAACACCGGGTCTGAGAGGAAGCAGAGTGTACAAAGGTATAGCTCACTCATGCAGAACAAATACATTCAGAGGCTTGCTATCCTCAGATGAAGAATGTAATTAAAAAAGGCCTCAGCTGATTAATCCTCTGGTCGAAGAACAGAAACACACACACACACACACACACACACACACACACACACACACACACACACACACACACACACACACACACACACACACACACACACACACAAACACAAACACACACTCTCTCTTGTTGCTTTACACTTCTTGTCAAAATAAGTCTAACAAGAGTGCTCCTCTGGAGCTGTGGTGCGGTTTTGTGAAGGTCTGGGGGAAACAAGTGAATCAATAAGGCATCCTCTGGCTCCATCTATCCACTCCCAACTCACCAGACCTTGTTAAGACCTACGCATCAGCCAGACTGTGCAAACAGTGGAGTATTCTCTGATGGGCAACACACAAGGCAAAGAACAGGAAGAAGTAGGAGACAGCGCCAAGTGGCGAGTGAGAAATACAATTAGAGAAACAGTGGAGTCTGGCTCCCCCCACTGGCTGTAAATACAAATGATCACTTATAACTGTGTGAGCGTGGAGGCTAAACTGGGCAGGAAATGTCTAGCTCTTTTGAAAAGCCCTTCAAAATACTGACTGGAGGGTGACAGGATGTGAAAGGAACATTAGCAGCAGTAGCAGGATCGGGGCTTTCAAATAGCCAGTCCAGCAGTCCAATTCAAACCAGAGCATTTGAAAACCAGAAGCCAGCCCTGGCAAAGCTCAATATAAACGACAACAAGCCTGTTTCTTTTTTTCACAGGTTTAAATCACTTTTCATTCTCTAAGTTCTGACATGATTTGGTTTTAGCCACTTTGTTGTGCATCGTCATCTCTGTTCGGCAACAAAAGGCAAATCATTCTTGAAATCGTTCTTTTCTCTGATGACCATAGGTTTTTCCAATGGTCTGAGGCCAAGGAGAACGGAGAAGCTCTTTTTGTTGAGTGCATTCAGAGGCACAGCTTCATTCTTGTGCTCCCCTTTCACCGTCTCAAGGACTAGAGGTTCAGTCTCGGGGCCACTAAGGCAAATTCTCGCAGAATGTTTCGGGCCACGTCCACTTTGTACTGGGCAATCATTAGCGCCCGCTTCACATCTTCAAAGGAGTAACCCTCTCCCATCAGCTTGGCGATCTTGGCGTCTACGGTCTCGGACTCCATGCTGTGGGGTTTGCCTGGCTGGATGTCTGGAGGGATCTTCCTGGGCAGTGGCTTGGGTGGCCTGGCAGGGGCCTGCGAACAGTCCATCAATACTTGGAGAGGAGAGAGAGAGAAATTGGTGTCAGCGGAAAACTGCCCCTGGCACTCAAGCAGAAATTTGAGAGTATTATTGGTGGTCAAGAAACAGTTAGTAGACCAACTGCTACTAGTAACAGGAGCTAAAGCTTTTACATTTTCCATCTTCAGAGTTCAGACCTCTGTCATTAGTCTCAGACACAGTCTGCCTGCTTCAATGGCAACAGGGGCTGGTGTTTCAGAATAAAAACTGCTAAAACCCATATTTAAACTGTGTTGGAATTCAAAGTTTCAGAACTTGTCTGCACAAAGCAAGTCCTGCAGTCATCAGTGAAGCTGCTTCAGGCTTCCTGTTCCTGTTGTTCGTGTTGATTAGAGTCTCCAGGCCCATGAAAGCTTCTTAGGTTTCATAAAGTTCAAAGGTTCATACCTAATCCAGACCTTAATTACTCGAGGACAAGATTTTGATCTTTTTTGGTCTTATGTTGATAACGTGAGATGACTGAAACACTCATATGTATAATACAACTATATTTTCACATGTTTTTGTGGAAATTACATCCTTATCAAGACCTGTGTGAATGTCTTCATGTACTTATTTGCTGAGAAGGGGATATAGCTCGACCTTGACTACCTGGTAAATGGTCGTATTCAAGGCAGCCTCTGGAGCCTTTAACATTTTCTGTGTGTCGTCGGACTGGAGGCAGGGGAGCAGCACTGTTCAGCATGTCAAACACTGTGTCTAGACAACAGATGACACAGACAAAGTCAGGTAAACAACCCAGATGCTTATCTGTCAGTCAACAAAGTAATGCAGGAAATGATGTGTGTTCAATTTTCCATAATTCCATGAGCATAATATAATCTACACGGACAGAAAAATCTAAGATTAGCACAACACTGTGGGACATTCACCAAGCACTTTATCACTATTAAACTGTAAGTGAAATGTTGCAGGTTTGTCAGCTCACCAGGGGTTAACAGTAAATGTCCGGAGGAGGGCCTGTGTGGTCGTGGGATAACAGAGGTGGAGGAGGACGTGGACGAGTTGCAGGATGAGGACGGCAGAGATGAGAAGAGGTCAGTAAAGCTGTGTCGCGCCGGCGGAGGAGGAGGAGGAGGGGGAGGCTGGGATGGAGGGCGGCTGTTGAAGAGCTCTTCTAATGCTGAAACACAACAGAGGCCACCGACAACACTGAGTTCTCTGCTCTGCCTTGATTGATGCGTATTCCACGAGGAGCTAAGTGGCTGCCTATAAAACTGGAGCCGTGTGCTGGGACCACATGCTGAAGAGCGGCTGGCATGCTGTCTTTTAGAGAGAGGCCAAAAGAGGAGGGCAACGGGAGGTGCAAGGAGGTTTGTTGTGGGTCAAAAACTAAAGGTTGTGTCTAGGTTTTAAATACTTACCCATGTACCTGATGTAAATGTCTGACTGTTCGTATGCAGAACTACAGAGTCTGGGTGAACACACTGTGAACTGGTGTCACTAGGCCCTCGTCTGAAGCCTAGTTCTGTTTGTTTACAACACTAGTGTCTAGCACAGCTCATGTGGCCCAGTGTTCTGTCATTCCTATTCATTTGAGTTGCTACTAGAAAGGTGGTCAAAAATCATCATGTATATGAGCAATATATGATTTTAATAAAACACTAAAACTTTGGTTATTTGGGGAGTTTATCAAGAGAGTTCATGATCTTCTAATAATCTGCCCGATAATGTTCCTAGGAAAAAGTCAGGGAATACCGGCAGTGGGAGATATACGGAGAGAGACATTTCACAGTTAGACACATCTGCAGGAGAAACACAGAGACACAGAGGAGACAGGCTGAGACAGACAGAATATGTCAACAGTGGGGGAGCTGAGGCTGGATGGGGGAGGTGAGGGTGGTTTGTGTTTCTTGTTGTGGTGAGCTACCTTGGGGGGGCAGCAGGATGTCATAGTTGGAGGGTGACTGGTTGGTGTTGAAGGAGCAGAGGTCAGTATTTGCTGCCCCCGGGACCAACTCCCTGACCGATTCTGAGTGTCTACCTGAGGAACACAAGCAGAGTTCAGCAGGAAGTAGCCTGAAGTCTCAATAACTCAGTATATTCAGTTTCAATTTAAGGAACAATAAAATAATTCTGCAATGGTACTATTTAGTTCTGCAGGTTGTTGTGCACCTTATTCATTCTTTGTTAAAAAAGAAAAGAAAAAAAAAAGATCTATTGCCTCTCATATTTTAAGACTCACTAGTGGATTAAAGAATATATGGGTCATATTCACCCGCTCATTACAACAGATATGACATCAGATGGACAGGTCAGTGATGTCATATCATGGCTATAGGGATACCATGTCATTTTTATAATATGTAATGATCATCTCTGCTGGTTTCAGGACTTACCAGTCTCAGGGAACTGCTGCTTCTTCTCCTCAGTGCAGGGTTCTGTGGAGCCATTCTCCAAGTGCCTGAATGACAGAGGAAATCTCTTTGGGTCACAGCAGACTTATCAAGCTCTGAAACCACCAGTGCTGCATCACCATGGTAACCTAAATACTCTGAGAGGAGGTCAGTACCTGCTGGGCACAGAGATGCAGATTGGAGCCTGGCTCAGACAGAGGTTGGATGAAGGGACTTGATAGTCATCCTCCAGCCTCTCCATCGCCCTCTGCTGTCTTTCTTGCACAGGACTACTGAAAGGGTTGGAGGCTCTGTAAGGAAGCTTCCCATTAGTGTCAATCATACAGTTCTATTAAACTACAATCACTGAGATGTGCACAGGTCTATTAGGAGGAGGATGGCAGTCATGCAACAACAACAAAATGCAGTAAACATTTTTTCATTAGTGTTTTTACATTAGTTATTTCACATTAAAACTTAAAGCATAAAACAATAGTAAATGGTCTGTATTTCTATAGCAACAACAGGGAATTTAGATTAATTGGTAAATGGTAAATGGTCTGTATTTATATTGCGCTTTTCTATTCTTGATGACCACTCAAAGTGCTTTAGACTATACAGGACTATGCATCTATAGGCAGCACTTTTTTCTATTAGGGACAAATCGGGGTATAGTATCTTGCCAAAGGACACTTCGGCATGTGGAATGGGGAACACTGGGATCAAACCGCCTTCTGGTTCGAGGACACAGCCACAGCTGCCCCCTATCAACCCAGTCAGTGTATAACTGCCTGTGTGTGCTCTGCTCTGACTGTTTCACTGGTATAAGAGTAGAGGAACGTTTTTTCACTGGAATCAGACCTACAGGCTGTGCTTGCTTTAACTTCTCCCTGTATGTGTACAACAGCAAGCTCAAATGACTGAAATGCAAATAGTGTTTTGTCTTTGTACAGCAAGAGGCTATTTATTTATCTAAGCTGTTTCCACTCAGACACAAAATCAAAGGACTACATTTAAAATTCAGTGTTTGTGTACTCGAGAGACTACAAGTTCACAACCACAATTTTTAAGGCAGACTATAGACGATTAGCTGAAAAGGATGCATGAGTGTTTATTTATTTTAGCTCTAGTCACACTCAAGGTCCTTTACAGTACAGTTTTGCATTCACACATTCATACACTGTGTGTGTGTGTGTGTGTGTGTGTGTGTGTGTGTGTGTGTGTGTGTGTGTGTGTGTGTGTGTGTTTGTGTGTGTGTGTGTGTGTGTGTGTGTGTGTGTGTGTGTGTGTGTGTGTGTGTGTGTGTGTGTGTGTGTGTGTTTGTGTGTGCCAAGTTGTAGGGAAAATGTGAAAGAATTTCAGGGACACTTTTACTTTTTTCATTACTGCTGAGGAACCACTGAGAAAAACCTGAGCCTAGCAGCAGGAAAAGGCTCTGGCTGTATACGTGCATGCAATTCTATGATAACTAATCAGGATACAGATTTCCAAACAGCACAGATCATGGCTTCAGACTCCGCAATGCCACAAAAAGTGAGGAATACAGTTTACGGTCTCCATGCTATAAACCTCATCAGGTCAAATGAGACTTCGAACTGGATTGTGAAAATATGCAGCACCAATTACCAAGTGCCTCCCCCCTGTTAGCTGAGTTTACCTACTGTATGTGTTACAGTAAAATCTTATTGTTCTGCTAAGTTACAAAGTACACTTACTGCTGCGTCAAGGCCACAATGAAGGAACAGTTTAACTTGAATGATGCATAGATGTATAGCAAATCAATAACAAGACACACTTTTGCAGCTGTGTCCTGCCACAACCACTGTTCCGTATGAATCATAAACTTAGCTAAAAGATGTAGTATTGACCTGGGGCCTCATTTATAAAACCATGCGTAGGATTCTTACTGAAAGTGTCTGTGCACACAAAAGCCGAAAATGGCGTACACAACCTGAAGGCACCACTCCATCTGCATAGTTGTGAGTAGATAATGAGTGAATTTTCATTTTTGGGTGAACTATCCCTTTGCAGTGAGTGAGCGTGAACACGACAGAGAGGACAGTGCATGAAACAAAAAAGAGTTCAGATTTAAAGGTGGAGGCAAAGAAAATAATAGTTTCTCACCATCAGAATGGGAGTGGACTTGTTTTACCGTCTGTTCGTATTTTAATCATCCAAAACTGCAGACATTATTAAAATCAGAAACAGCTGTGACGTTCCTAATCTATAAACTTTAACCGAATTATTTTATTCCCAAAAGGGGCTTTAAGAAGAACGAGAACATTTATACAGTGTGTCCATCATGTCACACACATACCCGTCTGCTAATGGACCCCGAGGGGTGCGTACTTGTGTTTGTACAGAGATGGTTTGGTTCCGTTCTGCAATACTGGACTCAGTTCAACACAAAGATCCACGATAACAGATTTATACAATCTCTATCAGCGGATGATCATGGGCCAGGAAACACTTGTTTCCTCCTCATCCTTCTACAAGCATGCTCCTCTATTAGTGCCAGTGCATCCGTCACCCAGCATTACCCATCACCGCGGCATGAATGTGCACAAAACACGACAACTTCCCACATCAGTGGATGTTGAGGGTTAAGGACAGGGGACGTCGCACCTTGTTAAACCCTATGAGACAAATTGTGATTTGTGAATATGGGCGATACAAATAAAATTTGATTGATGATTGATGGTATCCTAATCTCCACTCTGGGAAATTATTTGAAAATAGAAGTTTAAAGGTGAACACAGTTTATTTATTTTTGTAAGTGGTCTCCAATTCGTTCTGTGCGCCTGACAGCACAGACACGTTCACTGCAGCGATATTACACACACACACACACACGCTCTCACACTATATGAAAACTACAGTTGTACTCTTGATACAGGCTCAGTGTTATAGAAGATATAACTAAAAACTATCAATCATTGCTTCTGTATCAGATATGTAATGCTAACACTGTTGATTTTAATGTTACTGGTGAAGTGGATCAATAATCTGGCTTCAAATCACCTCCTTAAGTTTGCATCACCACTTTCACATATCTCAACGTTTGTGTGAGAAGTGGTGTATGCACAAAATGGGGTGTGAAAGATGCCCCAGGCCCCAGAGCTTTTGGTGATGAATGGAATCTTTATATCTTTATATACTTTTCAGTAGCAATAATAATAATGATAATAATAATAATGTGTGTGTGTGTGTGTGTGTGAGAGAGAGAGAAAGTGATCTGGTGAATGTAGGATATACTTCCAAGTAAGCTGCAGCCTCTGTAAGGTAAGTGTGTGTGTGTTGCTCTAACAAACTCACAATATTTTACAACACTAAATTGTTTTCAGTGGAACCAGAGCTTCCTCTTTCAGCTCAAGCTTTATCAGAAGTGGCAGCTCTATCCCCAGCCTCCAGTACAGCCTGATACACAGAAACATCTAATCCAATTCTGGCTGCAGCTAAAAGGCTATTAGATGTTCAGCCACCATTTTAAAGCTGTTTCTAACAGGACTTTTCCCTAAGGCTACGAGACCTCACTAGTAAAAAGTCCCAGAGTCTGAAACCACAAAGCAAGACAGGAACAGCTTAAAAGGATAGTTCACCCAGAAATGAAAATGAAAATGTCCTCATCATCTACTCACCACTATGCCGATGAAGGAGTGGGTGAAGTGTTTGAGTCCACAAAACACTTCTGGAGTCTCAGGGGTGAACTGTGTTGCAGCAGAATCCAATACAATTGAAGTCACACGTGACCTCTTCTTCAGACGTAATAAAAAAACAGAAAAAACATAACACGCCTCCATACTGCTGGTGTGGTGTCATCCTACGAGGTGCGTTGTGGACACTTGGATGACACCACACCAGCAGTATGGAGGTATGTTGTGTTTTTTCTGTTGTTTTGTTACGTCTGAAGTCTTGTTCAATATTTAAATCAGTTGTATTGGATTCTGCTCTAACAAAGTTTACCCCTGAGACTCCAGAAGTGCTTTGTGGACTAACACTTTACCCACCCCTCCATCGGCACAGTGGTGAGTAGATATAGGGGAGAATTTCATTTCTGGGTGAACTATCCCTTAAAGGAGGCATGACTTTAGACTAAAGGGAATTTCTAACTCAACTCTCACCAGGTTCATGTTTGTATAGGGCTCTGTTCAGACCTGATGTTAACATCCATCCTGATTTATCTAATCGCAGGTTGACAGCTCTAAGTTCAAAATGTGAACTCATTCAAGATGCATTGAGGACGCATTTGAGATCTGATCACTCAGACCACATTTGAAGTAGTCTCAACTGCATGTGGCTACAAAATCCTTAAGGTGTGTGAATACAAATATTTCCTGGGCCGCCTACTCACCTGACATCACTTTTTCTTTTACTATTTAGAATGAGAACGATCTTATTTTATTGTCCAGCTGTGCACAGCACTTTGATTCACTCAGAATCTCCCACGCCCTGCTCTCTCTCTCCCTTGTCTTTCTCTTTGTTCTTTTTCTCTTTCACACACACACACACACACACACACACACACACACACACACACACACACACACACACACACACACACACACACACACACACACACACACACACACACACATACACAGGGCAGACCCACAGGGAACAAACATGCTGCCACACACTATGGTTTTATTTGTGTGTGTGTGTGTGTGTGTGTGTGTGTGTGTGTAATACTCACTTGTGGCTACTGGCAAGTGAGGACTGACTTGGCGAGAGCCTTGAAGGAAAGATATCATACTCATCACTGACTGGCACGCCATTAGAGAAGGGCTACACAGACACACACAAGAGAAGAAGAGAATAATAATAAATAAAATACAATGCCAAGTGAATATGATGAAGTGAAATACACTTAAACAGAGTAATATGCATCAGATACTGTGTTCCTCCCTGAGTCTGGCATAGGAGGGTGGTAGTAAAGTTCTTATCCCTTCAAACAGGGCCAGGACACCAGACTGAATGAAGCTCAGTGTCATGTTGGTCATTTATAGCTTCAAAACAACTCGCTTAAAAGGAAGACTGAGGTAAAAGATGCAGAAACAAGTACTTTAAATATATGTATTCATGCTTTCTCCACTCATCAACCAACACAGTGTTGTGAGCAGTATGAATCACTTTCTGAGAGTAGATCTGTTCGAATGAGAAAACAACAAAAGTAGAATTTAAAGCCTTTGTCAAGCTCTGCTCATAAAAGCAGTGGTGCTGAGAGGGAATGTGATGCAAACATTTTCCCATGCCAAAAAGAATCTGCATTTACAGGGGAGGAATGACCTATGAATGTGCTGCCACATCAGCCTTGCGAGCCGCTAACACCAGCGAAGGTAAAGATTAGCTGTCTTTGTGACAGAGTTACTCTCCAGATGTGCAATCCTGAACGCACAACTTTGTATGTGTTCGAAAAAGCTGCTGAAGGAGACACGTTTTTGACCCAGCTTCATGTTTAAGACGGATATTTGATAGAAAGACTACTACTGATAATAACAACACATTCATTTAGTAAGGCCTGGACAGTGGACAATTCTGAAAACCCTTGGGCCAAGTGTGACCTTCAAGAACACAGAAATATATTTTATATGCAAAACACATCTGGCTCTTTATGGAAGACAAAAGTATGTAAAGAAGCACATCTACTTCCATGATGTTACCCAAAGGGACAATGCTCTCCTTAAGCAACTGGAGGCACTTTGTGATCAAAGAGTCTCTGGAGGGAGAGGCTGCGTGTGCACGAGTGTGCGCACTGCACTTTGAATGATGAAGTGGAGACAGCATACAAATTATGCAGACCCTCAGTGGTATTCTCTTTTCCACACCAGTAAATGCTGCAGCAGTCTCGGGAGGATTTGCTTGGTAATGTACGAGTGGTCATTTCAAACAGTGAGTTACAGTTACATCAGGGATTTTTTTTTTTTGTGCATATTTTATTTATATTTAATGCTTAAATTCCATAAAAGTGTGTATTTACTCATTAGAGGAAAGGCAGAGAGTTTAATGTCTCGTCTACAAAGTGACAAGGATTTAATTCGTTTTTGGTAAAGCGTAAGCATGAGTAATTCAATCAGGCTCAACTCCTTTGTGATCTTCAACATACAATTAAAACATGTGAATCTTTCTGCTCATGAACCAAGCTGGATGCATAACTCCCTGTTTAGGCTATGGACAAACAATGGTTGTGGCCTGTGCTGGGGAGATTATGGGTCTTGAGTGTGGACCAGGAATCTCTGGTCACCATCTTACAGACAGAAAACCAGTTGAATATAAACATTGATGGACACTATAAATCACTTAAGTGCATCAGGTACAAAAAAGAGACATAAAGGACAAACATTTACTGTACTTACAGACAGACATTTCAAGCTTCGTGCAGTATGCTGCTACATACCACCAATTAGTCCACTTTGTGAATAATCTTTAAAGTTTAGTGAAGAAGATTGACTGTACTGTTGGGGTGCAGACCTGAGAAAGTTCAAAGCCTTAACAACCATGTATAATATGGTTCAGTGTTTAAGATTTAAGTGAAAGGGATCTATTGGCAGAAAGATTTCACGAGTGTATAATCCTCTAAATTGTACAAATTGTTGTTTTCTTTACACTAGAATAAGCCCTTTATATTTAAATACTTTATATTTACATCGGGAGCGGGTCATCTCTACAGAGGCTGCCATGTTTTTTACAGTAGCTCAGACTTTTTGAGTTGTATGACAACTGAAGGCTACCACAGGTTTTCATTCATGTTTGGTAGGGGAAGGTGAGGTGAGGGGTATTCAGCTGCAACATGCAACTTCGTCACTAGAGGTCACTAGATTCTACACACTGAACCTTTAAGCAAGGCACATACATGTAATAAATACTGTGAACTGTTAAAACCAAAAAACAGCCCAACCTAAGCCCTACCTTTGAGCTCTCTCGGTTTCCTGTCCCCTCCATTCTGTGATGTAACCTTCCAAATCCTGCAGACGGACAACTGAGGGGTCTTCCGTTCAGGTGAGAGGGGCCGGCAGGTCCCAGCTGGAGCTGGTGTTCTAGTCCAGGCCTGTGGGCATCTGCCAAATGGTTGTCTTTGGTACAGCGTGTCTCAGGGGTCATCTGGTTGTCTGACAGTGCCCCAGTAGAAGAGGACGTGGAAGAGGAACTGGGAAGCCAAGAGTGGCGTGACTCTGGAGGAATGGGAGGAGGTCGCTCAGGTGGAGGCGGTGGAGGTGGATCCCTCTGAGGGGGAGGTGGGGCTGGGAGAGGCTTGTCCTGCTTCCTGGACATGCCTGGTGAAGACTGCAGAGGTTGAGAGATAAGAGACCAGCTTTCTAATAACACTCCACCATGTACACTTTCTATGTTTTTACTGTGGATGTTTTGTGGAGGCCATGAGCACTTTGTGGAAGCTGATGGGTAAGATCTGAGCCTACTGTAAAAAGATGTTTCCATGCTTGTCTATCTCTACAGGCTACTGAGAGGTTAGCATCACATCACGGTTTCTGGGAAGGGGTGTAATGATTCTCTAAATCCACAGTTCAGTTCAGACAAATGCTGAGTGTGTGTGTGTGTGTGTGTGTGTGTGTTTGTACAAAACAACACAAAATCAACACTTTAACTGATTTTCACCAAAGTCGTTGGTATTGGTAATATAATATCGGCAACACTTGGGAGGGTATCTCCAGAGGATTAACCTTTGGTGCTGATCAGTCATACCTACAATTTGTATAGATCGAAAAATAATGAATGATCATATGGCAGGAATGAGGTCACTATGAAGCCCATCTGGTTCTAGAGGGTTTTTCTCTTCAAAGTCACCCACGTGCTGCTCATTGTGGAAACTGTTGGGTTTCTCTGTAATTTTTAAGGTCCTAACCTTCTATGTAAAGTGCCTTGAGATAATGTATATTATGACTCAGCGCTATACATATAAATTTGAATTGAATTGATATAATAGAATGGGAGACATTTCTGACACAATCTACAGTATATTTAGAACAACCAATAATTCTGCCAATTATTATAATATATAGACTTTGCCTAACTTTATATAGAACAAATATTTTGTACATGTGTGAGTAGTTTTAATTGTGAAATGAAAAAAAAAAACACATCAATGTTACATTGGTTAGGTGATGAGAGCTCAACAGGCTGCTCCTGTGTCCCGGTTCAATTGTCCTGTACCATGATACACGACTGCATGTTTTTAATCACACTTTTCATCTTGGTTTCAGAAAACCTTCAGAAATTCAACATTTATGTCGTGCTGTCACTTGGGGCCATCAAAGAGCTTCAAGGTCTTGTGCAGCTTCATTGCAGATATGTTTCTTATTCGTACAATATTGTCTTTTCTCTTCCTCTATGATTCAACAGGCTTTAATGCATTTTCTTTATAAACATCCTCTTTGTTTAGCTTAGTATTGTATCTTGTTTTTGAGCACATCTGTGACAGCCATTGGCTGAATATAAAGGCAGCTCATTTTTCTCTTTCTCTGTGAAATGCTGTGACTGACCTTTGGAGAGGCAGTGGGACTGGCAGACGGGGAGCGGATGGCCCCTTTCTGGATGAGGTCAAGTCGTGGCGGGACAGGAGGAAGGCCAAGGTGCTGGACGCAATGACCGGGGTCCCCTATATGGGCTTTCCTGTGTTGGCTGACAGGTGAAGAGCTGGGAGACACCATGGGGGAGTTCTGGCGCTCGGCACAGTGCTGAAAAACAGTAGAATTTCTTAAAGGTGTGTTTAAGACCAGCTGGAAGAGAGGCATTATTATTATTTACCAAACTGGGCTATGGACTGATTCTCCTTCACTTTTACTTCTAAAAGTCAAAAAAATCTGCTGATCAAATTTTTTAATGATTAAAAGTAAATTTATCCGAGCTCCAGAGACGCCTTGGGTTTCAGAGTAAATCCTAGATGACTCTAGACTGAGGGTTAAAATACCATTTATCATTATGAATATTGTATTAGTTGAAGAAGTATGTATGTGTGATGTGTAGTTTGCTTTTGATTCTAGCATTGTGTAGGATGTTCCCCTGTGGATAGGGGAGGAGTTGGGAGAATGGGAGGTTATACTAGGGTTGGGTGAAATCTTTTCAGGTCCTTTGTCCTTTGTTTGAAACCATGCTGCCATACCTACATTTGTTTGGAAATGTTTACCACTGAGTAAGTTAGATAAACTGTTTACTTAATTAAATTGTATTCAAGAGAAATAATGGCTGTATGTTGTTGCCCTTTATTTATGTTTCTACGTAGAAGGTTTAAAGACCCCTCCTTATCCTTGAGGATGCATTACTAAAGTGAGCAAATTTATGTACATGTGAAAGATTTTCTGTTATGGTACACATAGCAATATCCTGATTTATGTTTGTTTTCTTGTACATAAAAATCCTCAATCCATCAATCCATCCATCTGTCACACGTTCATCAATCCTCCACCATTCTTAAGCCCACTCAATAAATGGTTAAATGGATCCTTGTGTTTAAATGTGCACCCCAGTTAGAAGCACAATTATCCAGTCATTCCTATCCCACTTAACCATGCAAGGAAACCAAATTCACTCTGCATATCCAGTTTAAAATGACAGTCTTTTTCACACAATGTCATTCTTAGTTCTTTGATAAATATGGTTGTGGAAGAGAAAAAGGGCAAATCGGAAGTCTTTTCCCCCACAAGTCAATAGATCAAATGTTTACCTTCCTGATGTTGGCAAGTCCATTCATGACCAGGCAGTCCTCTCGGTCTTCCTCGTCATCCAGCTCCAGCATGTGGCAGCTGTGCTGGTCCAGGAAGAAGCACTTGGTGCCCTCATTTCGTGGGTCAAAGGGATCCACAATGATGGGCTCTGTGCCTTTGATCTCACAACGGCAGAACGGACAACCCTGACCATCTGATTCCTGGAAAAGACGAAGATGAGAGACTGCATGAAACAATATCTCTCTCTCTCTCTCTCTCTCTCACACAGACACGATAAATTAGGAGACAAACTTTAACCTTGTTTCAGTTAAATTAGCAAAAGGGGATTTAGGCTTGATACTGACATTTCCCCTCATTCGTGAAACGACTAGCAACGTTGACTGGACACTTGCTCATATAGATTTCTTCTAGGGAAAACAGTTCTTAAACTTGGCTACATGTACATATTCCACATGGCAGCCCCTGTCAAACTGAGGTCATCAATCAGATAATAAAGGCGCTTTGGGTTTTCAGTGCATCTCTCTCTCTCATAAACACTAAACAAACCAACAGCAACAGACAGCTGAGACAACTATTCCTCCAGGACCCTATTTGAAAACATTGTAGGGATCATTTGAATGCAATCTGGGTAACATCATTTTTATCAGGAATATTCATCTAAGAAACAAGAAAAGAGATCCAATCTAATTCGACCAAATAATGGAACGGAACAGATGGGGTAACACAAATACCTAAGTAGACAAAAGCTGATGGTTTCTTAATTATAATTAAATTATTAATAAGTGTACTAACCAGTTGTTTCAGATTCACCAGATACATTCTCTATGGATAGAAATTAAATAACTGAACTTTCTCTGTTTGCATCGCTCTGATGTTACATGTTACAAATATGACTTAATACTTTGTGGGTTGAAATAATTACCACTTGCTAACACTTGATACAATTAGTAGTGAGAGACACAAACCACAAAACAACACACAGAAAAGCCAAAGTGAATCATTCTGTGTCCTCACAACATTGATTTGGGATTAAACTAATAACTAGAACAAGGGAGACCTCATGTGATCCCAAAAATGGTCAATAAAGAAACCAGGATGTTGTAGTGCATAGATCATCAGACAGCTCTGAGTGAGGAGTGTGTTTGTTGCAACCCTAGTGAGTAATATACAGAAAGTCAGGGAACCCCCACTGTGTCAATGACCTGGAACGGACTGGTGCTGGGTTACTCACCGTCACATGGGAGGAGGGTTTCCTCTGACTCTGACTCACCATTTCATTGATGTTCGATGTGGAGAAAAATACTCACTAGTGTAACTAAGACTACAAAAGAAAAGCACTATATAAATGCAGTAAAAAAAAACTAAAACACGTTTAAATCAGGGTTATAACTCTTAGATGTCAAATCTATTGTTTCAAAACATTTTGGCTGAATTTGAGTTTTGATTATTTAGCAAAATTTTTAAATTATCAAGAGAAATGCCACTGAGGCAGGACTTAATGTGAATGACAGATGGAGAGACTTTAGTGCTCATCCCGTAGATATATTCTAATCAACAGAACATCACTTTAGCCAGAAAAACAGAGAAAGCATTTAATGGTATTATACGTTTTCATTTGAATGTCTAAAATGTGTTCAATGTTAATGGTATAAACACTAGAATGTTTATTAATGCTCCTGACTGAGATGACTCAAACAAAGGCTCATGACAAATGGAAACTGTTATAGCTCTGACTGACAGAAAAACATGTATAAAGCCTTTGCATTCACAGTCTTCTGAATCATTTTCCAGGTCCTCCCTCGCTAAAGCTCCACTGCCAAATACATAGATCTTTCAATACAAAATGTTGTGGCTCTCTCTGAGGTTTCTACGTTTTTTCCCTGTTCAAAGGGTATTTTGGTAGTTTTTCCTTACTCCGGTTGAGGGTTAAGGACAGGGTATGTCACACCTTGTTAAGCCCTATGAGAAAAATTGTGATTTGTGAATATGGGCTATAAAAATAAAATACACTGATACACTGCTGCTGACGTGGATAATACACTGAGTGAGAGTGAGTACGATAGAGAGAACGGAGCCTGAAACAAAAAAAAACAAATTCAAAGGTGGAGCCTAAAGCTGAGGACAACTTGAAGAAACACACGAATATACTGTGTGCACACCCTCTCATGTTTTACTTCCTCTATGACCGATATATGGAAATTTGATTTGGGCAGACACAAGGACCCTAGAAGAAAGTGAGGAAAGGGTGAGAGCGGGGGTCTTCTTCTTCAGCTGCTTAATCAGTTACGTTTTCATTTGTATGCAGACGCAAACCAGATTTACTGGTGAAATCACATTATGCTGTGTGGATTATTTCTTTACCTGCCAAGCTGTAAGACAGGAAGTGCACATCAGGTGACCACAAGGTTCGATTTTGACATCTTTGTCGTTCTCAGCGCAGATCTTACAAAGCTGGAAGGTGGAGCCCATTTCGCAGTAGAGCTCATACTGTTCCTGTGTAGGCAGAGCAAACTCCTGTTAGTCATCACTTGATACAGGGATCAAAATATACATATCTAGATTATTCATCTATTTGATCTCAATTAAAGTCAAATCTGTTAAACAAATCACATGACAATTTCCATTTTACCAATATGTTAAATGACCCCGTTTGGATGAAGCAATACACACTTCTCAAACTGTCCTCAAATAAGAGATTCACAGCCACAAAAAACAGCCAATCATTTTCTCTGCACATGTTATTGTAGGAGTTTGCATAAAGTAAGACTTTAACATCTATTACCCACTCAGCCTGACTAGGTGAATATTTCACTACCTGTGCTTTCACTGGTTGTTTTCAAACCGGAAATATGTGCTGACAATCAAGCTTCAGCCTCGCTATGCACAACAATCAGTTTCTGAATAAATCGAAATAAATCAGAAAGCCACGCAGTCGTACAATGATGCATCATGTAATAGCAGATGTTATGCAGTTATATACTTGTTCTTGACATTTGGAGTTCGGATTGACTGGAGCTGCGAGTCACTTTTTTTTAAACACACCCACACATATCACATGATGTAAATGGCCTGACACATTTTACATTAGGTTTGATTCTTTTTAGTGAACATTTTCGACACTTAAATGTCATAAAAAAGATTGAGCTTCTGGCTTTGTGTCACAAAAAATCCGTGACCATGTGTTCACAAACACACAAACCCACTTGTGTGACTTTGATGTGATCATGAGGCGTCGGCTCACATAAACCAGTGAGGTCAGGATTGTAACTGCGACCATCAGGGAACAAGTAGCTGCAAATGAAGAAAGACGTTTTAGCGAGACAGCAGATACAAACACACATAAAGATATTTGCTGAAAACATTTGGATCAAACTCATGTCTTTTGGCAATTTCTCTGGGATGCTTTTCACTTACTGCACTAAAGGGATTATTAGCTCTGATAGTCCAGACATGTGAAAAAGTAAATAACATAAAATAACAGGATGTAAATTAACTGATTCAAATTATAGGAGATGTTCATTTCAAAACTTTGAAATTAAATAGCATATGAGTTAGTAGTAGTATATTTGCATTGGATTAAAAAGTAAAACGTGGCCATGAGTAATTTTACCAAACTGCAGAAACTCTTCTCCACTTCAAGACAATTTCACAGATTAATTCATTTACAAGCCTTGATATAACCAGACTGACATTTGAAAGAGCAACTAATACAAACTTCACCTCCCCTACAGTTGCTGGGGCGCCTGCTCGATCAAAAACAGAGGTGCTTCAAAGAGGATCACCCCCAACCCCCTCTCCCCCTCGCCCCTCCTCTGGACTTCACACAAAACCCAGCGATGCGTGAACAACCTCAGCCAGCCAGACTGACGACTGGGGCAAACGAGATGCCACACATTAAATGGAAGGAAGCATGTTTGATTAGTCTGGGGGCTGTTAGATGATCAGGTATGGCACAAACAGATGGTCTTATAGAATGACTAGAAGCTCCAGGACACGCTCTTGTCCAAATAAAAAGATTCATCTATTTCAGGCCTGTTTACATTTTTTACATGGCCTGAAAGACTGCCTGTAAATCAGGCTGGTATGTGTGTGATGCATACACGCACACACACACACACACACACACACACACACACACACACATATACCACTCGACTCACACTCGTGCACTCACACACACAGCACGGTGAGAGCAGAGACGCTGCAGAGACACAGTGAATTAGGTGAAGTGATGTTGTTGACAACAGTAACGCTTCATCTGTTCTACACACAGTCTGCAGGGGACAGGATTTACATAAACACAGACATGTGTTGCTAAGGTAATTAGCCAATTATTATCGCGACCCTAGTTTGTCATGAATCTGTTTAAACTCTGGTGAACTTATATACTGTCTGAGACATCCAGCCCCTCCCCCCTCTAACAGTGGCACCTGTAGACAGAGACACAGCAGCTGGGGAGCGAGGACAGAGGAGGGACTGATACTAATGTCTCAGGTCCCTCCTCTAGAAACACTATTTGTTGTCATGTCAGATTATACAAATCATGTTTTATAAAGTGAATAGGATGTAATGGAACTTCCTGCATATGATCACCATGCTTCTACAGATCATTTAATAATAATAACTCTAACCTTCTCAAAAATCCATGGCAAAAATGAATGAACTAATATAAAAGGTATTCAATTCAGTTCCATTTTAAGTGCCAAATCATTACATAATAAGGTCAAGACCGTAAAATATATAGAGAAAACCACGAGTTCCTACAATGAGCAGCACTGTGAGGGAGGGGGAAGGGGGGGGATCAGACAGGATATGGAAAAGTGAGATGAGAATTTTGAGGCACTATGTTCATTTAAGATGTATGTGGTTTTAGTACTTTTGATGTTTTTTGGGCAACGTGGAACAGGGAGTCAAACTTAACACAAAGATGAAGTGATGAAGCGTGCTCCAAGGTCAAGCAGTTGATGCTCAGACCGAGGGTAAAAACTAGATCGAATGTGGTTATGGGTCGGACCCGTCACATGTTGGACTAAATCTATATTTTATCCATGTTTACATTTGGTTTATCTTGTCACTGTGGATCACCGTGTCCTGCTTTGCGTGAAACAAAGTGAATGATCAATTTAATTTTTTATTTGAAAAAACACTACATGTTAACAATCAAGTAGAAAAGATCAGTGTGTACGAAGGAACCGTGGCATTAGAATGAGAGGCACCAAATTTGGGCTTTTATGGCCTAACATTTTCTTCAGGGAGCCTGGCTCTTGCAAGTTAAATAGAGATGAACTAGGCAGTGGCTTTCAGAAAAGTTAGGTCCTCCAGAAGGTCTGCGCTGAGACATTTAAGGACCATGCAAATAGCTGATCATTTCTCATTTGTGTGCAGCTCATACACATGTGGATACTTCAGCACAACTTGCAATATGTGAACAGAGAGTGAGCTAGAAAGGAAGAGTGTGTGTTTGAGTGTATGATGGGATACATACAAGCCCTCCCTGTAGCCATCGATGAGGGCCTGGAACAGTGGCTTGTTGTGGGGGATGGTTTGCAGTATGTTCCCATCATTAGTCACATAACCGATGGCCCACTGGCCCAGCCGAGTACAACTCAGTCTGAAGATGTAACTGTAAGAGATGGAGGGAGGACAGATCAACATGGTTCACAAGCTGCAAAACAATCAGTGCATCCATTTCTGGATGAAAACTTGATTTACTTTCAAGTATAAAAATTTGTTTTCAAATAAATGTAAAGTATAACATCCTTGTGTAAATTTGCATTTTTAAAGCACAACTACACAGTATCAACTCATGCTCTATTCCACAGTAATTCTTTCATCATTACACATGATTATATACATTCTCATTTTGTGTCTTGTATTTGTTCTTTTTATCCATTGTATTCTTCTTTACATGTTACTTTTTGAGTTTACTACTGATACTGTATAAAAACTCATAGTATTTCAGTGTATTATAATTTTTTTATTAGATTTATTCCTCTGTAGTACAATAGTACCCGGCTTTGTATAAAATGCTTCGTATTCAGCCTGGGAGCTGCTTTCCTTTCAAGTTATCATTTGCTCACTTATCAGATATTGCATTTAGGCTCAAAAACTCAACATACTGTACAGTCATGTATTCTGGTGTCTTAGCATTGATCCCTCTGTCACTAGAGATAATGTTTGCTAAGCATGTTCGAAGTTCTAGTTTGTGATCGCTCTTCTCAAAGTTCGTCACAGCAAATATGTCAAGGTCTCAACAAGATCCCTCATTATTCGTATGATTACATGCAGAGACCACAGCGTGAACAACAGACAGGTTGAGCTGCACCAACCGCTTCCTCAGGAGGCACTGTTTGTGTGTGTGTGGGGTCCAGGTATTACTCATGTTGTGGGGACCTTAATCTGTTTACACCGTCACATTAAGGTAACTGGTCTCCCTATGGGGACAAAGAGTAAATCCCTGTAATGTAAATCATTGAATTTTCAGGTGGAGACATGTTTTAGGTTAAGGTTAGGTTTAGGTTAGGGTGAGGCAAGTAGTTACCATGGTTAAAGTTAGAGTAAGTCTCCTGGAAATCAATGTTAGTCAATGTAATGTCCTCTGAAGTCATGGAGACACGACTGTGTGCGTGTGCGTGTGCGTGTGTGTGTGTGTGTGTGTGTGTGTGTATAAGTGTGAGCAACACTGACCTTATGTGATCAACTTCATTTGAGTGACAACTGAAGAGGATTACAACTCAAACACTTCAACAACTGACAAATGAGGCAATAAAGAAAAAAAATTTATGTGAAATGGCAACTTTGAACTTTTTAGCTTTGCCTCTTATATATAAAGCTGAACAGGATCGATCAATGGTGCTTTTGCTGCATTGTTTAAGCCTCATCAAAGAGCGGTTTCTTTGTTCAACTCACAACTGAATACAAAGGAAATATGTGAAAAGAATTTACAGAGGAAGACTTGTAAATGCAGTCCAGCAAGAAAACTGGACTTGGAGCGAGACTTGACGACAGCATGATCCCACCTCCAACCACAACAAAGCCACTGAGCCAAATACAGTGTGAGGACACACGTTACATTGAGATATGATCAGTAAATCCTGAGGTGACTTTTCACTGGATCTGTAGGATCTGACTCATCCAAGTGATTGCATAGAAGTGCATTTTTGCATGTGTGTAGGTGTGGTTGTGGTTGTGTGTTTGAGTGTGTCTGAGTGAGTTGAAGTGGTAACATGTAGCAGCTCATCTGAAATGACTGCCTCCGCCCACACAGCTGTGTGTGTCTGTGTGTGTTTGTTCCACTGTTGGTTCATAACAATGGTATTTGCGTGATTCACTCTGAGATCTGCCCCCCTCACATTTGCATACTCAGACACTCAACAACCCCATCCACATTCCCTTACAGACAGACACACGTTGTTGTGTCCTGTCATTATCTGCTCCATGTTATCACACAAGAGGGGGTCAGGCCTACACCAGCCACTTGTAATAAATTAGCAGTGTTCCTAAAGGTATTTTCTTGAGCTGCATTCTTCTTCCCCACCAGTAACTTGACACGTTGACATAAAACCCCTCAGCATTGGCACCACATCAAACACAGCTTGTCAGCATTTGTGCCAGCACATGCCACACACACATACATACATACACAGACGCACGCACAAACTGTGTCTATTATTCTTTTTGAGAATGCTGTGATGCAATGAGTTTGAATTTAAGACAGGATATCTAAGACAGGATATCCTTCGATGAAAAAGATTTCTGCTGTCTGTTTAAGGGATCATTTACACTCTGATGCTGTCATACGGTTGGAAACAAAGGTATGACTTGTTCTGTGAATATATAAGAAGATTTAGGAAGGTAACTCAGATTGTGACTCAGACGTGTGACAGTAAAGGATGACATTCATGACATACATAATCCCAATGGAAATTCAGAAACATTCAATATTTCTGACTGATATTTTCCGGAACAGCTTCAAACATGATCACATTAATAAATTAGATCAGTGAGGGTTCATGAGGTATTTCTCTCACAGCTCTGCTAGAAAAGAATTTCGACACTTTTAGATAAATGAGAATTTATCAATGTGAACAGCAAAGCAGAATCTGATCCAATTCAGGCCTTTGCGCACTGGATACATTTTTTCACGTGATTAATTCATACATTATTATTATTTTCTAACTTGTACCCAGCCAATGCAAGCATTCACTTCAGTGATGTAATTTCACTAAGCGAACCTTCATTGCTGATCTCAGCCCCCTGTAGGGCTGTAATGGTACACAAAAATCACGGTTCAGTACGTACCTCGGTTTTGAGGTCACGGTTCGGTACGTTTTCGGTACGGTAGAAACAAGCAAAAGAAAATATTAAACTGATTGTTTATTTCTTTTTATTCAACCCTGGTAAGCTATGGCTGTGTCTTTCTTTCCTACGTAATTTTTACAAAGTAAAATACAAAGTAAACATTCATAAATAAAAATAATAATAATAATAAAAAATGAACTGAACTAAAACTGCACAGTTATTGTATCGTATGATTAACATGATCAAATACATGTATTTTTACTTGTCCACATTGTTTGCAGAGGGTGGCCCTGCTGGCACTAACAATTTCTCCGCTGTGGAGAACACTCTCACGCTAGGACAGTTAGGGTTAGGGTTCCGCAATGTCGGCTTTTGTACGATCTACTTGTCTTTGTCCATTGTCATTATTGTTGACTGTGAAACTGAAGTGCTCCCACACAGCGGAGTTAAATGATGAGGTAGGGTCTTCACACTGTGGTCGCTAAGACCACCAGCCGACAGCACATCCGGTCCTTCGCTAAAGTTGTCCCTTGGAATTTGAGACGCACACAAATAAGTTCCGCACGTGGACTTGCTCAGTTGTTCGATACATGTACGTACCGAACCAAAAGGACCGTACCGAAAAATGTTGGTGAAAGGTTGCCCACCTAATTGAAAATTACAGTTATTCCATAGCGGGGATGTTTGATGTAATAGACGTTTTAAACCCATCATCTCCTCTGCTTTTGTCCCTACCTTTAGAGTTTGTTATTATGCTCCCGTATCGTGTGTCTGTGCCCTGTGCCTGTATACTGTGTCAAGTCTTCAAGTCTGTGTGGCTTAATATAGCTCACCATGGGACTCTGGATTTGCCAAACAAAGGCTGAATATGTAGTTTCTACCTTTCCAGAGCCTATAAGGGAATTTTTATTTGTGTGACGTCATCCCAGTGCAGAGTCCATGAGCCAAGAGGAAACCCACAGACAGCACGAGTACGAGAAACACGACTGACCTTCTGCAGTCAGCCACACAATATGGAAGTGAATACAAAAATTTGAAAACCTTTCTGGCTCATGCACTATAGGCAAAAAATATGAATTCATATGACAAGATGCCCTCATTGAGTTCCGCTTTGGGTTGACATAATCCTAATTGGATAACTAACACTAAAGTAGAAAACAGTCAACACTATACAATGTGTCGAGGCAGATGGCTGGACTATGACAGTCAGGCCCGAAAAGCTGTTTCCGTTTCTGCTGGCATGGGGTTCAGTCTCAACACTTCTTTAATCCCCCAGAGATCCTACATGCCCCAGAGACCACCGGAATTACCATCCCACCAGGCGGTGGAGGAAGAGGAAACAGAAGCGGGGTAAGCGAGCCGGGCTACACGCTAAGCTAAAGGCTAACCCGTACAGACCAATGCTCCAATGTCTGTTCTTTGCCAACTCTTGGTCTCTTACAAACAAGATGGATAAGATTAGAATGAGAATTACGCCTCATTGTGTGACCATCATCACAGAGGCCTGGCTGAACAACCACATCCTGGACGTGGCGATCGCAGTAGCCAGCTGCTCTGTTTACAGAGTAGACCCAATGAGGGACTCTGAGAAGAGCAGTGGAGGAGGTGTGTGTCTTTACAGGGACAACAGCTGGTGCACAGCCGAAGACATTATATACAAACACTGCTGCCCAGACCTCACGGTAAGGTGCAGACTCCTTCCAAAACAAATGCAAATGCTGGCTATACAAGGTGTTTGCGACAGGGGACAGTGGAAACACTACCGCTTTTGTCCACAGAGGCACCAATGTCAATGAAAATGAAAAGTTCCTTGTAGGGGCTTTAATTAAAGAGTTTTTCTCTCAGCAGTCGCCAAAATGCTTGCTTGTTGTATTATGTCAACTACCGTGAGATAATGTATGTTATGATTTGGCACTATACAAATAATATGTAATTGATATGAATTATCCAATTTATGGTAATCAAACTAGTCTAACTTTTGGCAAATGTTTAATTGCAAAAAATTGCACATGACACATGCATTTGTGAGAAAATAAAATAAGTACAATATAATGTCATATTAACTAAACATAGCTATAGCTAGGGTGGAGTTAAAAGACATCAGCCATCATTGACAGCAGGCAGACAAGATATCAATTGCACATTTTTGGACGGTGTCTTGAGAAGGTCAATTATGTAAAGTTACAGAAACTGATTCAGCCCTAAACCACTCTAATCTTAGGTAGTGTTAGGTACTTGAAATACCCACTCAGTAACCATACCTTCCAGGCTTGTTGATGTACTTGTGCAGTCGGGCTTTGACTTCATCATAGGTAAGGAAGGCCATGTACCCGGGGTGTGTCACTGCTAGGAAATTCCAGTTTCTCAGAATTGATCCCCATGGCTGAAAAAAGACCACCCAGAGTTGTTAAAACAAAACAAATTATTAGACATTCTACATATATTGTTAATATGCTCAACATCAAGTGATAAAGTGTAGGTTAACTTGGCTGCATCTGAATTCTCTTGGTGTCACCAAACAGGAAAAACAAAGTGAATGTACGAGAGAGAAAATGCTTAGGCTGAGGTCTCTGATGTCCAGCCAGCTCCACAACTAAGAGCATGGGAAGCAGCTTGTGCACTGCAACTCACTGTGTTCGGCTTTGTTTACTGCTGGTTTGAGGTTTTCTGCAGGACAGAGTTATACAGATGCCAAAATGGTTGACGTAGAAGAGAACTAGCAAATATTATGCTGAGGGGAGGAGTCAGTTTACTCGACTGCTCAGCAGCAAAGATGATCTGTGAAACAAATGTGTTATCAACAAGACATTAATGTGTAACTTGATATGCACCTATAAAAGAGACACTTCACAACACAACACAAAGACAGGAGAACAAAAAATGTGTATGTCTATCTTTTAATGACACAGTGTTTTTTTCCATCCTGTGTAACAACCACACTTCCGGCTTAAAGCAACACTATAACCTTTACTGAGCAACAGCTTCCTGTACAGCCAATAATAGTAATTCATTTCATCGAGCTCTTAGCTCATTAACAGAAAACTAAACCTCTATCCATCTCTTGTCTGGAACTCTAACTGCACCAAAATGAAATGTGGCCAAACTTCTATACTGCTCATGATTCCTGCCTTCATGAGCAAAGCCAGGTGTGTTTGCTCTAACAAACACACCAACCTCTATGTAGAATTCTTGATATTCTTTTTTTACGTTTCCTCACTGAATATCAGAGACAAACACGGTTTAACCTACAGTTAATTACTCTTGAACTTGCTGGGTATGATTCTAGTAGTTTAAGCCACTATCTATCAATCAGTAACCCACTTTCACCATTCTCCTCCTACAAGTCAGTGTATTAATGATTTTGAGGCTTATTTTATTTGAAGGTAAATGAGATGCATAATGTTGCTGAAATCCCAAATCCAGAAATTCTGCCTCTTAAAAAAAGAACATTGGTATTGATAGAGAAGCGGTGTACATCAGATCCCTGAATTAAGAGCATGAAGATTGTGTTGGAGGGGATCAGTGGGGCTGCCAGCTGGCTCCATGTGGTGCCACGTCATTCACCTCCATGCAGCCTGTTAGCTGAGCTCACCAGGGACAATAATCTGCTGCCCAAACTGTATAGGTGGTTTGGCAAATGAATTACTGGCCTTTGGGCTGAGAAGGCAATGGAGCAAGCCCTAACCACTCTGTGAGTTTGTTGATCTGAGCGGTACACTGGAGAGTGGCCCTGCCCAAAGAGGCAGTCGACAGCCAAATGGAAAAATACACTTAACTATTGAGTGGGACACAGTCAGACTGGAAAGCAAGCAAAACACTGTTCTGTCATTCATTGGTTCCATCACACATTTTGTACATTTTCATGACGGTAAAAACAGTTTCCACAGTCAATAGCTTAAGTAATTAAGCATAAGACCTGCCCAACCTTTCAAATCTTTTTTATTCTTTGTTCTCTGATCCCTCGCTTGTCTCCACCAGGATTCCCAAGCAGTGAGTCAACAGGCCAGGGACATGAGGCTGACCACAGGGGACTAACATACACGTTACACCAGCCTTGAAGTGGCTTCCCAGGTAACTACTACCTACCACTGTATTTGCTTCAGCACACTGACAGCCCATGGGTTCATGAAAAGTCAAAAAGCGATAAATCAGAGGTTTCAGTTTGTTTTTAACCTCTTAAAAGCAACACATGCTGACAAAATCAGTCTAGTATTCACATGCTTATTTTTCATGCTCGGAGTAAACATGCAAAGTACAAAGGTTGTGCCAAAGTAAAGCATCGCTTTGAGGCCTCACCGCCCACACACCATCTTGAAGCCACATGGGCCTGTAATCTGGCAACAGAAGGGAGCTAAAGCCACAGAGAGTACTTCCACAAATTTCAAAGAGGAACAAAAATAGAACTGAAAATATGCAACAGCAAAATGGTTTCTATATTTATTTTTCTCATTTGCTGTTAATTCTCTGCATCAATATGTTTCTGTGTCACCCTGTTGCAGTTGGCTTAAGACTGTGATACCGTCCATAGTTTCAAGAATACATTCAACATCCATATGTATGAGAAATGGTTTATTTCAGTTTAAGGTAATACTACTTTTCAGCAAAAATAAACTAGCTAGGAAGAATCCTTGAACAGATATGGCCATCCCCATCCTGTCTTCAAGATAAAGCCACCGCTATGTCTGCAGCGTCCACCTCTGCCATCTTTGAAACTTCCTATCATACGAGCAGACCCGGTAAAAGCACAGTTTGGAGAAGGGAACACCTGCAGATGTGTCAACACAAGTAATAACAACACCAGCCTTTTCAAGCATCCTTTTGTTTTAATGCTTTCTGTTTCTGGTTTATCCTCGGGGGTCTCAGAAAGGATTACTCCAGAATGACATAGCTGGCTCGTCTCCCTGTTTTAAATGTGGCACTTGTGGGAGTCATTTCTTGCAGCAATCTGGCTGACTGGGTTGTTATGTCGCATCAAAGGAAGATATAAAATACAAATCTGACTAGAACAGATCCAAAACACTTTTTATTTTCTTTTTTGCAAGAATCATTCACAAAAAAGATGTGTACAAAAGTAAAAACAAACTAGAGGCACTGCATACAAATGTCAAAACCTGTTGTACCCTGTTGTATGGAACCAAGAGTAAAGCACATGTGCATGTGTGAAAAAGATTTGAATCACAGTTATGTTTTGACCAACCTGGAAAAGACGTGTGAAGATGTCAAACTCAAACACAGAAATGTAGTCGTTGCAGGTGAGATCGATGGTGGATTTGAGGGCCATGGCTTCCAGGCCCGAGCTGATGGGATGCAGTTCGTGAAGGCACTGTCGGAAGACTTTCCATGGCACTATTGTCCTGAAAAAGAGCAACAAGTCCAATAATAAAATCACGGATACAAGCAGCTTGTGTTATAACTGGTGTTTTATCAAATATCATCAAATACATCCATTAGCTATACCCACATATCTGGGAGTCGTGAGGAGGCTGGAGCCAATCCCAGCTGACTTTGGGCTACTAATGGGTTACACAGGTCACCAGCCTATCACAGGGCAGCTTTTGGATTTTGTTTTCTAACTATGTATCTTTATTTAGTAAAATGTATATTTGAGAATACAATAGAAGGTCTACAAAAAGACACATGATACAACAGCTCACAGCTCATGTGTGAAGATTCATAAGACGGAGTAAATGATTTTCAGATAACACAGAGTAAAAAAACTGATGGCCTCAACCATGACTGGTAGAAATGTACACTTTTCATTTGATGGTGTCTTGATAAAGAAATGTATCTGTTTGTGATATTGTTTGCTGCTAAATGTCAAACACCAGATGTTTGTGGTCACTGCCGTCACCTACACTGCAAAAGCAAACTTGTTTTGCAAGAAATATAATTGCAGGCTGGATTAACTTCAGTGGCAACATATTTTCTGAATGAATGAAGTGTTACATTTAGTAACAGCAGCAGTCACAAGGAGGGGGATGAACAAAGCTTCGTTTTTTTGCTAATGAACAGAATTAAAAGGGTGGCTGTGGCTCACAGTGGTTTGTCCACTGACCATTAGGTCAGTGGTTTGAGCGTCCATTCTGCATTCCAAAGTGTCCTCAGGCAAAATGCTGAACACTACATTTTTCCCTGTGTAATAGAGAAAGCATTGTATAAAAAAGAATGGGTGTGAATAGGCAAATAGGACTTTTACTGTAAAGTACTTTGGTTTACGTCGATCAAGAAGGTTATGTTTTCAGTTGCCTTTGTTGGTTAGTTCGGAGGATTAAGCAAAAACTACTGGACGGATTACCACGAAACTTGGTGGAACTATCAGGGGGCGGATCAAGGACTCTTTTCTTCACTTTCTTAACATTGCAAGATAGGGCATTTTGATTGATTTAATGAGAATAATTTATAGATGTTGATGAAAAAAAGTCTGGCATATTTAGAGGACTGATATCTATATGTGTGTCCAATTTGGTGCAACTTGGCCCATTCTAGTTACCTCCACCAAGGAGGTTATGTTTTTGTCTGTTTGTTTGTTTATTTATTAACACATTTTGTGGAGGGGTAGGCCATGACCCAAGGAAGATCCCATTCAATTTTGGTGCAGATCGGTATCAGGGGGCAGATAAAGGATTTTTTAAAACTTTTTTCGACATTGTGAGATCGAGAGTTTTTCTGTATTTAAATTTATTTCTCAGAGAATAATTCATGGACTTTGATGAAAAAAGTCAGGTATGTATAGTGAAACCAATCTGTGTGTGATGAGTGTGGAAATACTGTATGTCTCATCTGAAAGTCCTCCAACTATGGATGCATTCTACAGTTGAATACATAAACATCCCTCCTAAAAGGTACACCCTACTTCATATAACTCCCATTATAAAAAATATTTTAATAGTATTGTTGCATTACTGGTGGAAAACTACATACAACTAGTACTGGCCATCAAATCTTAAGATATTGGAGTCCCACTAAATTGAACATGTTAAAATGTATATAAATTATTATTATTATTATTATTATTAATCTAATTTTTATTATTATTATTGTTTTTGTTGTTGTTGTTGTTAACAACCCGTCTGACAGTGGTTGAATACAACAATTACACAACTGTTCTATGTCTCCTCTTGTCACCCAGTGTTTGCTTATTGGGGGAACTGTTCGGTTTCTCTCTATTATATTGTTAGTTCTCTGTAAAGTGCCTTGAGATGATATAGGTTGTGATTTGACACAATAAAATAGAAATGCACAGCTTGCAAGGCAATGTGGTGATATAACAATAGTTCCAGAGCTACCAGCTGCAACAGCAAAAAGATAAAACTGAGCAGAGAAGGAGGGAGATAACAGGGAAAAGAGACAGCAGAAGGACAGCAATATATTAACCCAACAAAATACAGCACAGTTGAATGCTTCATGACCTCTGAGTTTAACAAAATGCCTTTTGATAGTAATCAAGGCTGTAATAAAAGCAAGGCAGGGCTGATGGGAACATCACTTTCTGGTTCAACGCATGGCTGCCCACTTTAATATTCACTTGCCTGTACACATTAGCCTCACATACCCAGTGCTGTGTCTGACAACGCCTGACTGGAACACACAGACTTAGAATCATTAGTTTCATTTTGCTGCTGTATTAAGTTGCATATTTTAGCTGTACTCCTATTATTCCTTCTAATTAAAACTGTGTATACTACACCATATACTGACATCACACACAAGGAATCCATTGATCTAAGGGACATATGTGACATAAGTAATGTACATAGATCATTTACTGAAGCAGGCTGCGCTGAGTCTGGGACATCTGTGACTGAGTGATGCATTATGACCTTGGTTGGTTGTGAGGTGGGAAACTGAGCCCCTGGCAAGGTCATAAAGGTTACAGGTCTCCTGACAAGATTTGACAAACATCCACAAGTAAGTTAATGTTGATGGTGAAATGTAGTGTGACCCGAGAGCTCAGCACCCTGCAACTTAACAAAACATGCAAATAAACAAAACTCATCCAAATGGAGAAAACATCTTTCTCAATTTGACAACACATGCTTGGCATTAAGAAAAAGCACTGGAAATACTCTCAACAACACACAACGCAACCAAATACTGACAAGACTGCAAAGTCTTTCCAGGGGACACTCAAAACCTCATGGGGATACCAGTTGAAGTTGGCTTATTGTATGATTCATATATTTTGACAGATAAATGCTGTTAACCTGGTCTTAGCCCCGCAAGCAAATTTAAGTACTCGGACAAAATACACTTAATTAGTTGGGAACCAGGCTAGTGTCATGTAACTTCACAACTCACAAACCATGGCAACAGCAAGCATGTCTCAGCCGTGCTCATCACTTTTGAGTCTCCTGTAAACACTTGCTTTGTGTTGTGAGTATTTGGTTGTGTTGCGAGTATTTGCAGTGCATGTGTTGTCAAATGGATGGAGATGTTTTCTGTTTCATGCGTTTTGCCTATTTGCATGTGTTTTCTGAAGTTATAGAGCATTGAGCTCTTAGAGCCACTGAAGAAATCTCTTCTTTTCACACATTTCCTCTGTGGCCTAATTTAAATCAAGTTGTCTATTTATTATTTTACTCTTGAATTATTTGATGGCATGAAATTGTGATCAGTGGCTAGTTGTGCATTCTGTTATGTGAGAAAATGATGTGGGACTGTAGGTAGGACATATACCTGAATCATTTCATAAAGCAACATAGAGAAGTGTCGCTTTACTAAGGAAATTCAGTATATTGATTGTTGACTCCTCCTTCATTAAATCTGACACTTTTCTAAATGATCAAATGGTTCTTCAGGGGTTATATGTGAGCTGAATGATCACCAGTGAAATACAGCTGATGAGAGCAGTACAGCTCTTAATGCTTGTAAAGATTTATTAATACATTCAATAGAAGGACGACATAATATAAGGGCCTGTGAAACCCTGATATGCACCTTGAAAATGAATTTTATTTTCCCAAATATAGTACCATGTATAGTCATTTGGCAAGGCACTGAAGAAGTGAGATCTGCATTGAAATGACTGTCATTTAACAAAGCACGAAATGTGATGCTGCTAAATGCAGCTGTATAGGCTCATATTGGCACAAAAAATAAAGAGGTCATGTCCTTATCACAGGTAGGTCAGACAAAGGTCAAAGCTGTGTGTGTGTGTGTGTGTGTGTGTGTGTGTGTGTGTGTGTGTGTGTGTGTGTGTGTGTATTTGTGTGTCCATGATTGCTATGTGGGATGAAAAGAGTAAAAGAAAACGAGGAGCTAATACATCCATGTGATTATAATACTAAGATTATAAAGTCCTTCATGTGTAAATGGACTGTTATGTAGCACTTTTCTATCACACACCCTTCACACACTGCAAGCACAGAAGTCAGGGCTAATTTGGGGATAGTCCAGATGACATTTCAGAGTGCAGACTGGCTGCAGGTCTGTGTGTGATAAATAGAATTAAGCCATGTAGACAAACGTACATGTGCACTTCTGACTCCTGCCACACAGGGCTGGATGCATGTCTACGTATGCTTGTTTCAGTATCCTCTGCACACGAGTGACTCTTAGAAGGCAGTTTTTACCTTTTCTGTTTCCCACAGCATCAAATGGGTGAAATATATGTAAATGACAATAACATAAAACAGCAATGCTGCACAGAGCAAGTAAGCTAGCTCGCAAGCAAAATGTTGGTGTTCTCAAAGGGTTTGAAAACCTGGCAAACAGTGTTGTTCCACATCTACATTGCTATCACCGAGTCCATCCTCACATCATCCATCACTGTCTGGTAAAGCTCAGCAGACAAGTAGGACATTAAGCGACTGCATCAATTACTCGGCCAAGAAGATCTCAGGCTTCAAGCTGCCACTTTTGATCAGCTGCACTTCACCTTGGTGAAGCAGCGTGCAGAGAAGATCACCTGCAACCCTTCCCACCCTGGCCATTGAAATTCTTTCCTCAACAAAACACAGGAAAGTGGGGACCCAAAAAAAGTCACCACAAGCTGACACAGGAACAGCTTCTTTCCAGAAGCAGGTTGTTCAGCAGGTGAACTGTACAGGTGATAACTGAACTGTACTGTGTCATCCAACCAGGCATTACAATTCATACAGATAAAAATAGATAAAGCAACAATCATGATACTAAGTGAATGTTGTTTACACTGTATTGGGGTAACATCCAAGCATTTCTCCCTCATATCATTATATTGAGAAACCGATATCATGATGGTTATATCTGAACCATCATGAAAAAGATCATATCCTGGATATTAAAAACCAGGAAACATCATCTCCCTATCACAAAATGAATCTATCAGAAATAAAAGCACCAACTCAGAGCTGCAAGCTAAGATGGGGTGAAGCTTACTTTTCTCCAAAAAATCTCCTCCAGAAGTCAGCGGCATCAGCCTTGGTGATCCTGAACATGTCCCCATGGAACTGTCCTCCAGGGAAGATGGCTTTGATTTCAGCCAACATGTGACTGAAGATCAGAGACAGCTTGGTCAGGTTCCTCCTGCAGAGAAGAGGTGAGAAAACAGAGGAAACAGTTGGTGCACCTAAAATGCTTGACAGACACCATATGGAAATTATTTGACCAAAACCTTGTTGACTTCAGGCTTACTGGAAACAGATCTTTCACACACTGTCCCAACACAATATGCAGTTCTTCAAAGTGCAGAGATGATTTAATGTGGTGTTAATGGATGATACCGAACTTCTTTGGTACCCTGAGACTCCAGAAGTGTTTTGTGGACTCAAAAACTTCACCCACCTCTCCATCAGCATAGTGGTGAGAAGATAATGAGTGAATTTTCATTTATGGGCGAACTATGCCACACAAACACATTCATACAGCAATGCCCAGGGACACAACATGCATGGGGAACGGAGTTGCCAGGATTAAAACCCCCAACCTTCCAATAAAGACAAAGAATAGAATGAATTCTCCCCGGAAACATCACTGAAATAAATCTATAAATTGTCGCCATTGCTAATGTCATTAAGAGCATTAAACTGGCAGTGGTGGAGCCTTAATATTTGACTTTGTACACCACTTTGTGAGACAAATCTTTTCAAAAGTTACTTGGGATTTTCCATTCCATTTCCAGTCGGTCTACACAATCTAAAAAATGTTAATTTGCATTTAAATTGCATGAACAACACAGAGTTGAGCAATGCCACAGAGAGAAATAATCAGAAGGACTTGAATCCTCAGAACGGTACAGTTAAAGACTTTTCCCACACAAGTCATACTTTGATGTGGTATTAGGGAGAGAGTTGTGAGATTAGTGCTAAAATAACTCAGATGTGGACAGTGGAGTTTAAGCTTACAGCGGTCAAATGTAAGTTTGTAAATCCTGAAGGAGGTAAGGAAGGACAGTCGAGGAGGGATTCTTTTGCTTGTTCTTTGTGAAGTGCTGGTGATTCTCTCTCTCCCCTGGGATGGGGACTTGTCTCCAGCTCCCCAAGAGATTAGACTGTAGGCTCGAAAACATTCCAGGGTAGCACATATTCACAAACACATTAGATGAGGTGACTTTGCCCAAGGTGTGACTGTGAGGGACAAATACAGCACACTGGCTGTGGGGTGCTGATAAGAAGCTTTGAGTGTGTGTGTGTATCTGTGTATCTGTGTTTGTCTGTGTGTGCATACGTGTGGGTGTGAGGTAAGTGAGTGAGGGAGAGAGAGAGAGAGAGAGAGAGAGAGAGAGAGAGAGAGAGAGAGAGAGAGAGAGAGAGTAGGACAGCACATCATCCAAACTTTTAATTATTCCTTCAAACCAGCACAGAACAAGCCAGGTTTTGTTTTGTTTTTCACACCATTTGTTCACTTGTGAAAAAAGGTTTACTTTTGTTGACAGAAGAAACAGATGACCGACACATTCTATAGGTTGAAACTTAACTAGCACAATATTTTATATACTGTATATATTATGTGTGTGTGTGTTTGTGTGTGTGTATGTGTGTATGAGTATGTAGAGTGACTACACGACAAGTTAGAAAGCTCTTTTCATACCAGCTAATTAAGAAACAGAATAATGCAGCATGAGCACCTTTTAAAGTCACTGTTCATATAAAATACTTTTTGGGGGTGGTTAATTCCGGGTAATGCTCAGTATACTCGAGAATATTTAGTTATATCAGCACGTAAACAAAACCCACACAGTGAGTTTATGTTGTAGTCCTTCTGGTTTATGATGTCATATTTTTCATATCTAATGTGAATCAGTCTCAAGTGAAAAGTGCCATTGAAAGCAGCCCCTTGCAGTGGCAGCATCTAGTTATGGTATGGTGAAGAACGTCACCTGTAAGTATACATATACAGCCAGGTTTTCTCATAAACTCTTCAAAGAACTTTCATGTCAAGTCACATAATTACAGGAAGAGGAAGAGCTACTGACAGCCACAGTGTGAGGGTTTGAGATGCATCCACAACATTTCTCACTGCATTGTGGCATCATGCAGCACAAAAAGGCCTTCAGAGCGACATAAGGTGTCAGAATGCATTTATTCTCCAGATCAACCTGTCTTTAGTACACACTGGACTGCTGACTCATGCTGAATGAGCTGAAATGCAGCAAAGTACTCTGTATAGTTTTCTGTTTAATACATCTAGATGGCAGGAATGATTTATTTATCATTGCAATGTGTTCAACCAGCAAACCTCGATCAATCTCAGTGCTGTTTGGGTCAAATTATTTACGGTACAATATATCAGATGCTGTATGCTTTTTGTCCTTGAGCATGCACACACAGTTTGCAGGTACATAGCATATCTGGCAATGATACACACTCCAGTCTGTGTGTGTGTGTGTGTGTGTGTGTGTGTGTGTGCGCGCGCGCGCGCGCGCGCTCTTGCACCAACAAAGCCAAACCCGTCTCAATAATTTCACGCTCTTCCAGTCACCATTAGGCCTCTAATCAACCATGGACCAGCCAAAAACTCTCCGCTGGGATGCAGAGGGAAAGGCTGCAGAGGCTTAGACAATGGTTCTGACTGGAACTCAATTTCCAGCCTCTTTATGGAGGAGGGCTCAGCTCCTAAACACACAAAGACAAATAGCAATATGCATTCTGAGCTGTATGATGCATTGCAATAATTTTGGATGTACCGCATTTCTACAAGATTGCTGCATCACCAGAATTCACTGCGACACATGCCTTTTCCATCCTGTTACTGGACACAGAGTGCAGAGTGTATATTTAAGCCCTTTGCAGTAACATTTCACAAGGTTTGCTTCGTTAGTCTTCTCCGTGTGTCCTTGTCATGCTCTTTGCCATTTGACTGGTTGTGTAATCTGGCTCTTTTGACAAGCGCCCCAGGAAAGCCAGCCCCTTCACTAGGGCTAATGTACTCAGATAGTGTGGAACAGGGTGGCCAGAAACTGTTGGCTCACTAACACCTAATTGTTAGCGATAATCTTTCGACAGCTCTGTTGTGTGCTTAATATCCAACCCATCGACAGAATGAAATCAAATAGGTTCTCATCCACCAGATTTTTCACAAAACAAATCACATCTCTGCCTCCTTTGAAATCAAGTAAAATCCTACAGTGAAGCACTCGGACTTGCTTACACCGGCCTACATGATACCACACCATATTGGTGACACCTGCACTCATGCTGTTCAACTGCTCACGGTCTCTATTCCTACTGGCTTACTTTCACCTGAACGATGTCACAGACTGTTGAGGAGAGTATTTAGGGATACATTTATCATAACAGACCTACAACAAATATGTTAATATAGTATATTATATATGTCAAATGCTTGATCTACAAGCATTTGTCCCATTTCTGGTAAATGGTCTATATATTGTCTGTGTGTGTATATATATATATATTTGTATAGAGGAGAAGGGTGGATTTAAATCATGCTGTATGGGATTGGAGATATCCCATGAGAATGAGGCCTTGAGGTTAAAGTTCGGTGCTGGGGGTGTGTGGGGGGTAAAAGGGTCCTTAATACAAGGTTTGGACCTGATTACAACTTACATACTTTAATCCAAAAGGGGTCAGTCTTGTTTTCCTACATGAGTGTGTCTTTGGGTTTGGCTGTGCTTGTGCAGCTGACAGCAGAGATACATCGAGAGTAGAGTGGCCATGAGGGACTGTATTGGCTTCATAAATGAACCATTAGACAGATGAGATGACTATCAGATCCCCTTCTTCCTCATCTGCTGCTGCTGATGCCCCACTGAATATGACAAAAGCTGGTAAAGAGGAAGTGGGGGACAAACAACTGCGATGAGGGTGAGATGAAGAGGTTTTCGAAATAGTTTGGGAAAGGAAAAAAAACACTTCAGGTCAAAGCAGAGAGATAAAATAGAAATTAGAAGGGACAGGCACGAAGTCAGCAGTCACTGATTTAATTGTTTCTAAGGACTGTTATTAGCATCAATTATTTAGGAAAATCATTCTCCAGTGAAAAAGAGCCACAGAACACTTTCCATTAAGACAGAGAGAGGGAGGATGAGCTCTTAAAAGCAATTCGTTCGACACAAAGAGAAAAACAGCTGAACATCAATCAAAGGTACTAAAAAGCCACAAAGTGAAGGAATGGTCTCCCATTCCTTCACTTTGTGGCTAAACCAGAAGAGTTTGTGTTCATGAACATTTCCCTTTGTAGCCCATCCATGGTGACGCTGAATCTCAGATTTCATAATAGGTAGATAACGAGGAGGAAATCATAAGCCTTTTTTTCAGACATGACCTGCGGGCAAAATCAGGAGAATTGGCTACGGAGTTTTCCCAGAGTTTGTCTTTCACACATGCACAACACACTCACTGCACAGACGTGTTCACAACAGCAACAAATCTTCTGCATTATCCAGGTGAGAGGTGGAGCAGCCGGGCGCAGCTGACAGAGACAGGAAGTGACATGTTAACTCCGCTGTGGAGGTCACGTGATATTCTTCACACAGACACTGGTGTCGGCTCTTATCACCACAAACTCTCTTGACATCTTCGGCGGTGTCTTCTGCATGTGTGACACCACTTTTTCACGGGGAGATATTTGTTTATTTTTGTTTTTGCATCTGTTGCGCCCTAGAAGCGTCCTTAAACCCCAATCGCTCACAGTGAATCCAGCGGGGGATGGATTCACTGTGCTGTATCCAAACATCCGATTCTCCTGGATTTCAACGGACATTAAACTAGGAGGCCAGGCGGACAAAGTCCTCAGAGACTGCGGAGTGTCTCACTCGGACATTTGCGTTCACACATGCACCTCCTCCGGGCAAAAATACGGAGGAGGTGCGGAGTTCAGTGCATGTCTGAAAGCAGCTATACACTTCTCCTGCCTCTCTCTGGAGATAGGGTCAAACAGTGGCTAGATGCTGGTTAATGCTGAGAGTCACAATGTCTTTCAAAGTCTATGATTCTAGGTGTAAAACACATATCACCACACTGTTTAGAAGAGACATTAACGACATACTGTTCCTTCATTTGGTTACAAAGGTTTAAATATTGAGTGAGTTTGTGAAGTTGATTGATTCATGGAGAGAAAACTCCTCTGTGTCCATCCCATGTCTCAGCAGACAAAACCTGAGTCAGAGCACAAGTTTAGCTTAGCAATGACCCTTTCCACCCCCAACCCCCCTCTGGCTCTGGCTTCCTCCTCTGGTGCTCCACTTCCTCCCCAGATGGTTCTACTTTTTGGAGGCTTACTCATCTAAGCTCACGCTCAGGCCTTGTAGGTCTTCCATGGGAACGTGTGACATCATCACTTCAAAGTACGACTGCTTGCTGGGACGTGCCATCATGTGAAAACGTGTACGAGATCATTCCACTGATTCCACATTAAAGATTATACATGTTGCTTTCAACTTCAGGTTGTCTACAGAGTATTAAACAATATGCGAGTACTGGAAAGTTTGTCATTCAGACAAAGAGTATTTATAAAAGACAGAAGAAAAGTCTAAATTGAAAAGGTTAGTCATTCTGCAAAGTGAGAAATGTGTGAAATGTGGCAAGATTATTCACCAGGAAACACTTCCTGTCTTTTCATCTCAGTAATTCACTCAGTAAAACACTTTCAGTTTATCTACCTGCAGCCTGTGATAGTAACAGGAATCAAATATTCAGAGATACAAAAATCTTTATTTTAACTTATTTTAACTTAACCTTTTTCTATCAAAGAAGCCATTGGTGTCTGTGAGGCAGCAACACTTGAATTTTCATTGAATATGAATAAAACTGCGATTTACTGTGGATTTTAGAATGGAGACATTAATTTAGAGCCATTTCAGCAACCATTTCTACAAAGCTTCTTCTAGTTTGTAGTCATACAGACCTTAACTTATTGGCACAACACACCTACCTACAAATTCCACAAACATCTATCTGTCTGTCGGTGGAAAACATTTCTCGCAAACCGTTCATCTTATCGACTTCACAATTATCAAGTATATATTAAACTGCCAGGGGAAGAGGAGTGCCGAAATTTGGTGCGATCTGGACATGCAATACATTTACTATTGATACAATTTTTTTTAAACAGGCCACCCACACTCAGTAGCAGTCAGTGGAGACGGGCAGTGTGCCTTCAGCCTGAGGACCAAGTTGAACATGTTTTTAAACTACAGAAGCAGTCTGCAACCGGCACGTTTGTTTTGTTAATGCTGACTTTGATGAGATTAAGTAAAAGTAACTCAGAGCAACTGTTAATCCCACAGAGGCTAAACTTCTAATTAGGAAGGTTTCAAAGCAAGCCTCAATTTAAAATAATTCCCATCTGGATTGCAACCAAAAGATGAACTGCCATTTAGACTAATCAGACCAACACACCTTTGATCACATTACTACATGTCCCTATACTTTCAATAACATTGCTAACGCTAGTATCACTCTTATTATTTTCATTATAACAACCAGCTGACAGAATTTAAATCGGACAGTTCACCAACTGTTCCTGTTCTCTCTCTTCTCCCTCCCTATCCCCTCTCCATCTCTTCTCTGCCCCCTTTCCATCCACCTCTCCTCTTTCTTCCCCTTTTTCCCCGCTCATGCCAGTGAGTGTGGTTCTGTTGGAGGATTATTCCTGTTAAGGAAAGTTTTTCTCTCCACAGTCACCAAGTGTCTGCTTGTTTTTGGAACCGTTGGGTTTCTCAACTTTTCCTCAATTTATAATATTGTAAGGTCTCAACCTTTCAATGTAAAGATGTATTTCTTTGATTTATGCAGTATCCACTCATCCTGTTCCCCTCTTTTAGTTAATTGATTTACTTATTTGTGATTATTAATTTAACCTCCAGAATAAATTTGTATTTTATTTTATCCAACTAGATCTGGTTTTACCACTCACAAGTTGAGCATAACAGTCCTCATCATCATCATCATCATTACCGCTGTTCACAGCAAAAATACTGAGGATGTTTCTCCAACATGTCACTGAACCATGAGTCAGGGGTTATTCACAGTCAGATGGGGGCAGGTGAGTAAATGGGTCAAAGAGGAAGGGAGGGCGGTCAGATTGTCTTTTATCCGCAACACTGCTTCCTGGCAAAAGAAGTGCACTTTTAATCCAGCTGATTTAGAGACAATCACTTTGGGAAGCTGCTGAAGGCGTGCCTGACAGGCCGGCTGTAAAACGCCCCGTGGTGCAAATCACTTCATATGTGCACAGTGGCTGTTTCACACAAGGGCTTTGGAGATTTTGCAGTGTGGCCACACACACTAGAATGTATGCAGTCACACTGTTGTCAATGTGCATTACACACTATACATTACATGGAATTTCATCATCTCCACAGCCTGTAATAGACCTGAAATAAAACAAGACAGAAATATAATAATATAATAAGGTGGCGTGACATTTAAGAAAACTGTTTCTGACAGTACAGTAAGAAGGCACACAACTTTCAAGTGAGCACTTCACTTGGCTGTAATTGTGTCTCTGCATAAAGCTAATTGATTGATTGTGAAAGTCTGTTTTCATTGAATCTCCTTCTAAAGCCAAGGACGATCTCAATTAAGCTGCTTTCAGACATGCACTGAGCTCCGGAGATCCTTTGGACATCCTCTGGAGGGCTGTATGTGTGAAGGCAAATGTACGAGTGAGGGCCTCTCGGGCAAGTCCCCTAGCTTTACGTCCGCAGAAAGTCTGGAGGAGCCGACACCGCATGATTCACCATAAGTGAGTAGGGTGTTGATGACATTTCTAACATGCAGCAGATGCAAAAAGAAAAAAAGGAGGTTTCTCCCGCCAGCCCCCTATGAACTCTGGAGAATGTCAGAGTCAGCCCATGTGAGAACCCAGCAGGAGATCCTCCTGAGGTGTATTCAGCACTAGTGAGTGGGTGTGTTGATGAAGTTTCAGCTCAGCCTCGGAAAATGACGGATCTCATGCAGCAAACTGATCCTGTGCAGCAGTGAGTTATGAGCTGACAGCTTCTGTGTTTGTCATTTTATGCTGTGGCTGCAGGTCTTCCGCTGAGAACAGTTTCCATCTCAGAAAAGATTCATCTGGCTGAATAAAGAATTATATCTGCTGAATTGACCATTAACTGCCAACATGCACAACAGATGACCACCACATTGCAACTTGTAGTCAAAAACTCCACTTCTCCACAGATCACTCTTTACTAAGGCAGAGAGGAGGTGCTCAGTCACTGCCAGTGTAACGGTGCCAAAGATTTGTTCTGGAAAATAAAGACTTCATTAAAAAATGATCTTAATTAATTTGTCTAATTAAATTAAACGACCTGCAGACTCACATTAGGAGCTCCCTGGTATTTTCATTCAAAAGAGGCTACAAATGGAAATAAAATTCAGGCTTAAGTGGCAAATGTAACTTCAGGGTCAAAGACAATTAACTCAAAGAGACATGAGCGTTTAACGTAAGAGCAGAAAGTTCCTGTAAAGACTTTTACTTCTTTAAAATACCAGCTGTTTGTAATTTTCTTATGTTCTTTAATTTCCTAGTTAATATTCCTATCACATCCTTGTCCTGCTCAGCATGTGGAAAAGAAAGAAGCAGGGGGATGGGGGATCAGGTGGTCAGATGTGGCGTCTGGGACAATGAAGACAGGGTAACGTGGCTGGGGGGTTGGGTGTGACGCATGGATGTCTTAAAATAGAGTGCAGCCCCAAGGAAACATTTGGGGGCTGATCACAGCAGTTAATCAAGCATATGAAACAGACTTGTGCTAGACAGGCTGCCACAAAGGCACAGCAGGCCACATATGGGTATACCCATGTCTCTGGAGACAGATGTGACGTGTTCCTCAAAGAGAATGTGTTCCTTTCATGTATATTTGTAAGAGGATATTGACTGTTGTGTAAAACATCATTTATACACTGGCAGAGTTGCTGATAAAAAGGGCCGAGGAGATTCTTCACATCCTCCCACATCAAAATAAACTTTCTGCTGACTGATGTTTACCATAACACAGCGCCAGCAGTTACATCCATTATAATGTGAACTAAATCCTGTGCATCTGCAGTTATTTGATGCCTTGATGTGCACCTCAGATTCATGTAATTCCCACTTACTCTTCACACTCTCACTTACACACCCAATTTTCTTTAATAATTTAGTGACTTTGATCAAAATTGAAAAGCATGAGTAGATTACGGAGTTTTTTTTGTGGGACAGAGACCTCAGGGCTAAAAAGATTGAGGAGGACAAAGCAAATATCACTGAAGAGGACAAAACTCCAAAGAGAAGCAGCCGTATTCTTTGTACTTGTTTCTTCCATCTATGTTGAGCAGGGGGGAGTGGTCTTTTACAGGAGCCAGTTGTGTCATAGCTCATAATCCATCCAGCTATACAAGGAGATTAAGCAGACTGTTCAGACTTAAAACTAAGATGTGCTGGAGTAAAGTAGAAAGAAAAACCATATCACATAGCAATATATAGCTGAGCGGGAAACTCTGTAAATGCAAATACAAGCCTGAAATATTTTGGTCACGGTCTATTTAAAAAAAAAATGTAAAGCCTAAATGTGTTTCATATGGGCTCTAGTTGTCTAAATTGGACTTCTATAAAAGGTGGCAGAGAGAAATGGTATTCATTGTGATTGTAGTTGTTGGTGTATTGCCAATATATCGTGATAAGTGTGGTTTGTTTTAACACTGAACCTTGAACAAATTGAGATTTTGTCTCAAAATCTCAATTTCAGTCAGTAAATATTATCATGATAAATGTCAAATCATTTTTCTCTTGAGTGAAGGTTGGGGTTTAAAACTCTTCTTTATGGGCCTAGAATGAAAAATACTTGCCAAACAGTAGAACATTTTACATCTGAAGTAGAACATTAGAAGCATTAGGGATTACACCTTCTCACCGTGCCTGCACAATACAATATCATATTATATCGTGGGCAATTGTGGCTCAGGAGGTAGAGAGGGTCGTCCACTAATCAGAGGGTTGGTGGTTCAATGACCAGTCTGCATTCCAAAGTGTCTTTGGACAAAACACTGAACATCAAATTGCTGTTGTGTGCATGGGTGAATGTGACTTGTGCTATAACGTGCTACGAGTGGTTGATAAGACTGTAAAAATGCTGTGTCTGCATCTTTCAAACTTTTTGAAAGATGCAGTTTAAAGGGACATGTCATGATTCTTGTTTAAACCTGCATAAAATCTGATGGAAACAGGTTTATGTTGTGTTTCTTGAGGAGATGAGGAATATTAAAATATAATGTAACCAACTACTAAAACTAAAAACCGCTAAATTATAATTTACTGAATAATTGATCAAGAGATTCAACTTTTTATCTTAACTTGGGTTTCCTCCCTTTTTATAAGTTCAGCAGCAGTGTGTAGTGATCATTGCAAATACTGTCAATAATGTTGCGTGACAGATAAAGCTACAAAAGCAGGGCTGTTCTACACAAAAGACGTTTGTGAAAGCAAAAATAAAAGTGGGGGGTGTCACACAGATAGATCAAACACTCAACCAGAGAGGAAATACGTATATGAACAGGATGTAAATTGCGTGGGGATTTTCCCTCTGCTCTGCACATGGCAAACATAGCAAGCTCCTGAGAATCGCTCTCAATCATATCAAGCTCTAATCTTTAATAAATGACAGCAATAAGGAATGAAATTACTTTCAATGTCCTCTCTCCTTTTTGGACACAGTTTCATAAAAACATGTATTATGGTACCTACAGCACAGTGGTTGATAGTGAACCAGTCCACAGCGTACTTTACAGTGATCCTACACAATTTTACTACTCAGTAGAACCCACACTGTACACGGTGTCTCACTCTCCTTACATCCGCTGCTCCAGTGAATAGGCTTGCTAAGTGATCATAATGCCTTAGGTCATTGTTAAAGGAAATAGTCCAGGCTCAAAGCTCACATTTCATGATGATAATGCAAAACAAATTGATGGGGGGGCTTTTTCTTGTAATTTGGTTGACTTAATAATAGCAGCCTCTCAGCAAGCAATGTCAGCAACTTCTATCACAGTACAGTAACATGAAATTTGAGCATGAATTCAATTTTCAGTAAAGATGCTCTGTAAGATCAAGCATACAGAAGCAATGGCAGCAGCATTGGCTGCTACACGCAGATAACTACAAGTGACAACAACATTGATTTTGTGCTGAATATGTCCCAATTCAATTCTCCTCTCTTTCACTGAATGTCCTGCCTGTAATCCTGGTGAAAGGATCACCCTAGTTACTGTCACCACAGCCCCACTGCTGTCATCCAATTGTTGGTTATTGTCAATCACAACAGTGACAGATAATTTTGGACCGAAATATGACTAATTGTGTCTGAAATGACAATTAGATTATTTTTAAAGATTAGCAACTTGTAGCTTAACAAAGATACAGTTATCTCTGAAATTCAGAAATTATACTTGTATACAAAGTTGCAGCTACAGATGAAAGGTACTTTCATTTTGTTCAGACGAAATTAAACATCCACAAATGTAAAATTCCAGATTGATGTGAGAACCCTGGTTGTCATTGGGTAAGAAAATGAAAAATGTTTATATAATTGTTCGAGAGCAATGACAACTGAAGAGGCAGCATCTATGTCTTTAACCAACTCAAACCAGCACACAGCCGTGGAACCATGTGGCCCAGACAGAGCGTAGCCTCAGAATTGCAAAAGAGTTGTTTATGTTTATCAACAAAACTATAATATATGAAACTTCTGTCCATTTAACTCCCTTTTGGCCGGCATGCCTGGGAGGTGACAGAGGATTATCGTCACTTAAAAAGGTGGTTTTCCAGTGAAAGGTCAATGTAGAGAACTTTAACTTCTGTTTAACTTCTGTGCCCCACTATTATTGTAATCTCAAAAGCCAACATAAACTGTTTTCAGAATGCACTGAACTCCGGATAATCTGCTCTGGATGGGCTGTATATGAGAACACAAATGTATGAATGAGAGGCTCCGGACATTCTCCTGAGTTTCTCCTGCCAGCCCCCTAGGAAGTCTGGAGAATGTCCGAGTGAGCCTGTGTGAGAACCCAGCAGAAGATCCTCCTATTGTGTATTCAGAGCAAGTGAGTGGGTGGGTTGATGAAGTTTCTAACAAACGACAGACGCAAAACTGAAAAAAAAAAAAAATACAAATAACTCGATGAATGAAAAAGCAGTAAAATGTAGAAGATAGCGACAAAGATGTCAAAAGGGCTTTTGGTGATATGGGCCGACGCCAGTGTCGAAGTGCTATGAACAAAAACATATGATGTCCACAGTGTGATTTTTATGTCATGTCCTGCCTCTGCATGCTGCACCCCCCCCTTGAACACTCCAGAGATTTCTGTTGTAGTTGTGAATGTGTCTGACCAGAGAATCTCCTGCTGCGTTGTTCATGTGAAAGGCAAACTCCAGAGAAAATCCGGACCAATTGTGCAGGTCTATTCTCTCAAAATACGGCAATTAAAAATATAATGAAGCCTACAACCAGGTATGGACAGGCCTCTGACACAGGAGTTGTTCCCTGGACGCTCGGACTATGTACAAGTATGAATGAACTACATGACGATGCCTGAACGAACACTCACAGGCACAGCCTGGACTCATCTCACATTCATCATCACTTACTCTTAAATATAAACTACATCCTGCCGAAAAGCCAGACAAGACCAATTCAAATGGAATAAATCACATGTGTTCACATCGGTACTAAAAAATGTATCTACTTACTGCTATTCTAACATGGCCACAGAGTGTGGGGAGGATGTGCAGGTGGACATGTAAAAATGAATATATTACATATTTATATACAATGAAAAAACCTCCAGATAAATATTTTCTCTCATAAGAAGATCTTTTACCTGTCCTGTGACTGCTCCTCATACATCCTTTCCTTTCCCTCTTTGAAGAGCCGGATGGCCCGTTTGGATTTCTTCATAAGGCTATCGATGTAGATTTTAAAGTACTCATTGTCACTGAGCTGTGCCAGTCTCTGGTTCTCCTCATATTTGCCCAGTATAAGCCGCAGGTGCTGGTAGGCGTCAGGTAAGATATCCAGGATGTATGGAGGACTGTTTTTTAGCTGGAGTCTGGGATTTTGGCACAACCGGACCTGTGGCAAAGAAATCCAGTGATGAACATTTGTTTTATGCTCTGACATTTTGTCAAGTTTACACATCAAATTAACTAAGCTGACATTTGACAACACAGCAGCATCACGTAATTTGATGGAGTCTGAAAGGCACTTCATTCATTTTACAATGTTACAATGTTACCACTGAGCATCTGGTTAAGCAAATGCATGAATCAGTCCTCTGCTGGCACATCATTAATGAGTTATCATAATATGTGCCATTCATGCTGTGGAACAATGAAGGCTGTCAAACAAATGCTTAAATTAATTAAATACACTATCAGATAATATGAAGGGGAACACATGCGGCCATTGGCAATAGCTCCAACTCTCCATGTGCATCTACAACAAAGACTGTGCCTCCTTCCATCTGGCAGACAGGCCTGACAGGTTTATAACTCAAAACGTACAACTTTATCCATGAGTTTCCAGGTCTTCTCCACAGTCCTGCGGTCGGCGGCTGCTTGTTTCGGAGGTCCCACTGCATCCTGGATGGCGTCAATGATACCTAAAATCCGACCCTTACTTCGCTGTTGTCCACGTCCGCCGGGGTTTCGGCCACTGAGAGCAGTTGCCATTTCCTAAACACTGAAGCAAATAAAGGAATAATTACAGCCAATGATTACTGCCATTCAAAATGTATTTGAAAAACACATTCCTGATGATATGTTGAACTGTTCTTTGATTGTGGAAATCATCTGTTATCCTGTGGTTGGTTCCTACCCATTGACAGATATTTAAATTTCTTTAATTTTGTGGATGAATGTTATTTCAGACAGTGGGCATCTATTGCACTTCTGTCCGTCCTGGGACAGGGATCCCTCACATGTGGCTCTCTCTGAGGTTTCTATATTGTTTCCCTGTTAAAGGATTTTTTTGGTAGTTTGTCCTTACTCTTGTTGAGGGTTAAGAACAGAGGATGTCACAACTTAAAGAAAAGCACGGAAGAGATTGATGTCTTTGGTTCATTAACAAAAACAGTCTCCAAGGAACTGTAAGAACAACACACATATTGATGTTATCACCACTGCTTGTCTCTTAAGTGCTGTTCAGCAGCACATCTACCTGAAAGACGTCTTAGGGTTTGACTGATGCCTGAGATGTTCACAGGCTCCCCGGCTGGCGTCACGTCGAGACAATGTGCTCTACCAACTACTCTCATCCCAGGAGTCCGTGTGCCTCGGCCACAGAGCAGCAGTGATGGACGCAGACCTGCTCACTGGTCACAGAGGTGACTTCAGTGCGCTGCTCGGTCGCTGACATGACATTTCAACCCAGAATCACTGCCCATTCATGATCATTCTCACAAATGAATTATTCACCACCCCACTGCGAAGAGAAACTGGAACTAAACAAACTGCTGATTAGAGGTGGTTTATTGGTTTACACGCACATTGCGATCTATTCCTTCCTGCTCCTGTCTGCTCGTAGAGTTCGGTTCTTACTAAAGAACCATCAAACCGTCCTACGTTTCCTGAAGCTGGTTCTTCAAGCGCCTGTGAGCAGCAGGAACAAGTAACACAAGCGGAGCAGAGATCCTGTTCCATATCACTGTGGCGTTTTCAACAGGAACTCACAGGAATCGATCATTTGCCGAGGACAGACAGAGTCCTAACTTACCAAACCACCAGGGGATGTCTGCTGGGATCCCTCCTGAATGTGATCCACATCCAGCGAACATACAAACACAAACAGAAAAAGGAGTGTCCAAGTCCAAAAGAGTGTGATGAAAGTATCCAGTGTGTGTGTGTGTGATCCTGCTCCTCCACTACAAACACTCCATACCTCAGGGTGGTGTTTAAAGGCTGATCCGGAGGAGATGAGTTCATAAACGCGGAGCTGGCAGGTCTACACTGTATGTTTTGTACAGCGACATCAACGTGAAGCCAGCCAATATACAAAGTCATATCCAGTTGCACGTTTCAAAATAAAGATACAATTCAGGGGAAATGTTATTCACTTTGCATTTGCATTTTGTAGCTGCCTGTGTCTTCTTTGTTGAGGCTGTCCCCTCCATCAGATGTTTTAGGTCGAACAAATCCTGTTCTAATCCCTCCGATACTCGTCCCTTCCACCCGATCGTGTCACATTCTCTCCCTTTACTTTGAAGGCAGAGCACCACTTCCGGTGTTTCTTGCCTGTGTTCGACTGACTTGATGCAGCTGTTCCAGCGGTGGGAGGGTCAATGTGAGTGTGAAGCAATATTTTCCAGGAACCGACCAACGCAATGGCAGAAGCGACGAGGCGCGCGCTGGTGCCCTGGGAGGGTGTCACCGATGTGAAGCTGGACGCACTGAGAGCGAGCAGCGAGCCCGGTGTCGGGACCAAGGCTGGACACGACCAGGATTCTCTTTTGAAGGATTTCAGAATAAACTGCTTTTACTTTATTCTTGCTTTCTTTTCATGTTGCCCGAAGCACCAGTGGTGTATGCTCTTATTTTAAAGGCGCAGTGGCCCGACTTCCGGTATTGCTCCATCTTCATGCTCGTGTCTTGATGCAGCCAGGGAGGAGAGTGACAGCAGAAGGGCCGCTCCCACAGAAATCCACACTCCTCTCTCTCTGGACAAAACCATCAGTGTTGTAGCGGAAATAACACAGGAAGCAGTGTGGGAGACAGAAAAATGTACTGCACCATAACTGCTACAAAGACAACAATTATTCTTACAGTCACGCAACAATCATTACAACAAAATAACCAAATTATAACGTTTGGAAGAATGTAACTGTAGTAATTCCAGATGGAATAAAACACACATGCCTGAAGGAGTCAAGTGAAATTAATGAAGGCGCATCACAGGCGCACACACTGACGCACGCACGAACACATGTCCTGAGGCATGTTTGATCATTTTCTGTCTCTGGTAATGAGCGGTGTTAGTTTTACACGATAACACATGAATCCAATGGAACAACTGTTCTTCCCCCTGGTTTCAATTTTAACATCTTTCTTTCATTAATTCACGACCACTTCTCACCCTTGTAAAAAAGCACACATTCACATTCCGCTGAGCACGGTGGTACATTCTATCCCTGTGTGAATGGATCAGTCAACACACTGTATCAGTGGATCAGTCAGTGATGTTTCACAGCCTCAGGACACTGCGGTACACATGTGTCAGTTTTTTCTGGAGTATGAAGAGATGTTTCCAAAGAAAGCGCTGCATGTCGACTAAGACTGTTTTGCTTGTTGCTGTGTCATGGACTATGACTGTGTAGTAATTCCTATCTTCACAAGAACAACCTTCTTGATCCTCACCAGTCTGGTTTCAAGGCAGGCCACTCAGCTGAGACTGCCCTCCTTGCTGTCACTGAGCAACTTTACACGGCAACAGCAGTCTCTCTCTCTCCTCTGTCCTCATAGACCTTTCTGCTGCGTTAAACACAGTGAACCACTAGATCCTTATTTCTTCCCTTCAGGATCTGGGTGTCTCAGGCTCTGCTCTCTTTCTGCTCTCATCCTACCTCAAAGACCGTACCTACCGGGTAACTTGGAGAGGATCTGTGTCCGAACCTTGTCCTTTCTTTACTGGGGTCCCTCAAGGTTCCGTCCTGGGTCCTCTCCTTTTCTCTCTGTACACCAACTCTCTCGGCTCTGTTATTCACTCACATGGCTTTTCCTACCATGAGATGAGATGAGACCCTACTAATTCTCTCTTTTTCCCAATCTGAAACACAGGTAGCAGCGGGAATCTCTGCCTGTCTGACTGACATCTCTCAGTGGATGTCAGCACACCACCTGAAAATCAACCTTGACAAGACCGAGCTACTTTTCCTTCCAGGGAAAGGCTCTCCCATCCATGACCTTACTATCACCATCGACAACTCTGTTGTAGCCCCCACCCAGACTGCAAGGAACCTGGGTGTGACACTCGACAGTCAACTCTCCCTTACTGCCAACATTACTGCAACAACCTGCTCGTGTAGATACATGCTGCACAACATCAGGAGAGTACGTCCCCTTCTCACTCAGAAGGCAACACAGGTTCTGGTCCAGGCGGAGTGAAGGATCTGTGTGTTTGGGTGTAGTCCAGGGTGGTGTCAGGGCCTGTGTGTGTTTAACAGTCTGATGGCAGTTGGATAAAAGCTGTTCCTCAGTCTGGACATACTGCATTTCACACTTCTGTACCTTCTACCAGAGGGCAGATATGTGAACAGTCAATGTTGGGGGTGGGTGGAGTCCTTAACAATGGAGCAGGCACTTCTGTGGACTCTGTGGTGGTAGATGTCCTGCAGAGAGGGTAACGATGTCCTGACGATCCTCTCAGCGGTCTTGACCACTCTCTGCAGGCGCTTGCGGTCCATCGCAGTGGTGCTCCCATACCACACGGTGATGCAGCTGGTCAAGGTGCTCTCAATGATGCAGCTGTAGAAGTTGCTGAGGATCTTTGGTGACATGCCAAATTTCCTCAGCCTCCTCAGGAAGTACAGCCACTGTTGTGCTTTCTTGACCAGCTGGGTGGTGTTTAGAGTCCAGGTGAGGTCATCACTGATGTAGACGTCCAGGAATTTGAGGCTGCTCACCCTCTCCACCTCCAGCCCACGGATGATCAGCGGCTAATGAGTTCTCCTTTCTCATGTCTACAATCATTTCCTTGGTCTTGTCTGTGTTGAGGGTGAGATTGTTCTCTTCACACCATGTCACCAGACTTGCCACCTAACGTCTATATTCTGTTTCCACACCGCCAGTAATAAGTCTGATGACTCTGGTGTCATCAGCAAATTTCAGGATGGTGTTGTCCTTGTGAGAGGTGATGCAGTCGTGTGTGAACAGTGTGTGAGGATGTGGCTGAGAACACATCATTGCACGGTACCAGTGTTCATCACAAGGCTGTTTGATGTTATGTTTCCAATTCTGACAGACTGCGGCCTGCCAGTGAGGAAATCTGACAGCCAGTCACAGAGTGTGGAGTTGAGTCCAAGGTTTTGCAGTTTGCTCGTGAGCTTGTGGGGGAGGACTGTTTTAAAAGCAGAGCTATAGTCTATGAAGAGCATCCTGATGTAGGCGTCTTTGTTTTCCAGGTGGGAGAGGGCTAACTATGTATGTGTATATATATACATATGTATATATGTATATATATATGTATGTATATATATCTTTGAGGTAACAATATATACGGCGGCAAAAAATCAACTTCATTGACAATTTTACAGTAATCCAGTGGTATCAACGCTGAGACACACTGAACATTAATCAGACTCTGTGCCCCTTGACTTTGGCAGTTATTTGGTTTGGTAATCTTGACATGAAAGGGAAGAATGGTGCAGAAAATGTACAGGTGGCCAGTGTAGGAGCTGCAGACACATAGTAAGTTTAGTGAATGACATTTTGGAAGAATTTCTATCAGTTTTAAAATCAGTCTGACTGCTGCAACAGAAGAACATACGATTATTTTGTGTCTACCCACTCTGACCTCATAAAGTTTATCAATCATTATATCATTGGACACTTTGCATTGGTGTTGAATGTTTATCCTGCCAATCTGTCATATATTCTGTGTTATATAATTCAAGTCATCTGGAGAGATCATTACATCAAACTGAAAACTTGATTTTAAGAATGTAAACGAAGGTGTTGGAAAACTGCTGTGACTTATAATCCTGTGGAATATTTACATCTGTCACTCAAAGAAAAGAGTTTTCAAGAATGTTTAAAAAAAATTCTCCAAATGTCTACAGTGGAAATGTCACCAAATTAAAAGTACTTTTAGCATTATGTTTTATGAAACTTTGTGTATATGTCATTATTACGGATGCATACGTTGTAAGCAGCATAGTACCGTTGTAGTTGATTGGGGTAGAGCTTAAACAGTTGTGTAAGGAACTTAGTCTACAACAATCATGTTGTAAATACGCATCAGCGTATTTTCTATGTAAAATATATAAAGTCACTAAAGCTGTGCCATAATATACAGTTCCCTCTGTATAGTAGTGGGGTGGAAATATCAAGTAGCCTAGCATGGAATAGAACTACTCGGGTAAAGTACAAATACCTAAAAATCTTACTTTAGCACTGTATTTGAGTAAATATGCTTCAGTAAATTAGTCATCTGGTAGCCACAGTCTCTTGAGCCCTGGTGGACCCTGACAGCATATTTGATAGTTGCCTTTGAAATACTCATGTGAGGAATCTTATGAAGCTGTAATTACAAAGCAATTGGTAAACATTACAGTAGTCATTTAGTAATTCCACTCACTCACTATATTTGAGAATGGCTGAGGCTCATGCTGGTATGTACTATATACAGAAGCATCTCATCACATTACCTCAGGTCACCTGCACTGCACCTGCACTGCACCTGACTGGTATGTATTAAGCACACAGAGAAAGACATCTACATGACTGAGCCTTTTCTTAATGGCAAAATAAAAGCTGATTTTAGTGCATCATTTTATTATCAGTTAAGGCCTATCAAATTTGAGTTTTAGGTCTGACATTATCCCACTAGGGGGCGGTGCATTCCAGAGGGAGATGAAACTGTTGAAGTTTTTATAACTTCAACAATTTCTTCTCCCATAAAATGTGGAGGAATTTTATTGCACTGTATTCATAGTTTAGAGTTAATTCACATGCATGACAGATCATGTAATGTCTATCATTGACATCTCATATTATTATAAGATACTTCCATTTTCTAAATGACTGACTGAGCTGTTCATTAAGAGGTACAGTTATATTAGACAGTAAATTGGTAATACACAGTTAAATTAAACAACTCTGAACTACTTAGATGCAAAATATTTTAAGTATCTTTTTGTTTAAGTAGCTTCAATTCAATTCTATTTTATTTGTATAGCACCAAGTCATAATATACATTAGCTCAAGGCACTTTACATAGAAGGTCAAGACCTTAAAAATTATAGAGAAACCAAACAGTTCCCACAATGACCAGCACTTTGGTGAAGAGAAAAAGACTCCCTCATTAACTGGAAGAAACCTCTAAGAGGGGTGAGAGGAGAAACATGGGGAAGGAGAGGAGAGGTGGGTTGAAAAGAGGGGAGAGAAGAGAGAGAGATAGGGGGAGGAGGAAGAGAGAGAGACCAGGAACAGCAACAGGTTTCAGCTCTGACTAGTTGTTAGAAATTAAAACAATAAGAATGATGTAAAGAGGTTATTAACAATAGCTGTAACAGTTCATATAATAATAATAATAATAATAATAATAATAATAATAATAATAATAATTATAATAATTATAATAATTATAATAATTATAATTGCAACTCTTGAATTAGAGATACCTGCAAAGAGAGAGCGAGAGAGACACAGTATTAACATGCAAACAAAAATGGTCACCATTGGAAATGTGTACAGAGCTCCAGCTGTACCTACTGAGTCATGTAGTTGTTTGCATTTGACAATTAATACCATTGAATGTAATGGAAAAAAATATTTTGGTTGACAAGTAGGGAGACAATGAAAAGAGCAGTATTATTTGAAACAGCTGAACTTAAACATGTAGACGTTTTATTATTTACAAGAGACACACTTTAATAATGAAGCAGACTGGTACAGAGAGTGAGAAGGGGAAGCCATCTTAAGTCATAACACCACACTGAGTGCAGGGGTGGGCTTCCTCACTCCAACATCATTGGAGGTGGAACATGTACAAGGGAGGTGTCTTTTAGTCAAAGCTTGTTTCGACCATTTTACTGTTGTTTTTATGTTTATGCTCCTAACAACAGTGCAGGAATGAAGTTATTCATGGGAAAAATTAATGATAAATTAAATGGTTACGGATCAGTTGATTATTTATTTTTAGGAAGGGATTTTAATTGTACTAAAAAGGAGTGCATCATGCAGAGCCTCAGTCCAGTTTTATGTAGTATTTGTATTCGAAATATTGTCCCGAAAAGTGCCTACTGGCATTTTAATTCAGTTTAATGATAAATGGTCTGGATATAATTACAGACCATTTACCATTTTAGCTGCTGACCTAAGTTTTTAAGAGGCTCTTAGTTATTTATGGACTGGAGATTGGTGTTGTGGAATTAAAGAGTATAAGCAAGTCCATATAAAATCGAGGATATATTAAAATCCTCAAAACTGAATGGATGGCGTCAACCAATCTGCTGGAAACAAAAGTACAAGGTGCTCTTGTCCGGTCCGTAATCCACAACAGAGATGGATGCTCCCTCTAGCTTCTTATTTGGTTTGGAGAGGAAACACGGGCAGAGGAAGTTCATCCACTCTCTGCTGTCAGACACTTGGCAGGAGCTGACGGAACCCGGCCAGATCAGGAGGAGCTGTGAAGTTTTACTCCTCACTGTTCAAACGTGAGTATAAAGAAAATGAGAAGCTGTTGGAGGAGTTCTGCAGTGAACTGCCTCAGGTCTCTGAGGAGACCAACGCTTCACGAGCTGCATGTGGCCCTTCAGAGCATGCAGGGCCAAAAGGCCCTGGACATTGAAGGCCTCACACATTTTTTTACAAGGATTTATGGGTCATCTTAGGCAACAATGTGTTAGACTTGTTCAATGAAAGCCTGGTTTCAGATTCACTACTGATATCCTGCCACAGGGCGATAATTACCCTTCTGCCAAAAAAAGGCAACATGCAGGACATAAAACACTGGCAGACCTCTGGTTGACTATGGAGTGGATTAGATTCCGCGCTGGTCTCATTGCCAAGATCCAGGTGCTGTACAGTGGCATTGAAACTGTGCTGAAGGTCAGTGGTGGCTTGTGTGCTCCTTTAGAGTTCATAGGGGCGTTCGACAGGGCTGTGCGCTGTGATTCGCTGTAATGCTCTATACAAACTCCCTGGAACCCCTCCTTCACAAAGTCCGTTCAGGTGTTCAGGGTTTGTTTTTACCTGGTTTTAATAGCAATGGGGTTTTATCTGCCTATGCTGATGATATTGTCGTTTGTGGAGGTGGCTCAGAGAACCTCCAGGTGAACCAGGGAGAGTTGATTTGATTGAATGAAAATGATCACTGCCTACTGTTGTTTCTTCTGATACATCCCACTCACACATCACCTCTACATTCCTCTTCCATGTTACGTCTAGTGCTGAGGTGTTCGCTCTGTGTACATCTAACCTAGTCCCTCTACCATCATTTAGACAAACCATACCTTTTCCTTATCATTCGATCTATTTGATTATACACCTAGTTATTCACCAAAGCTCTGATCAGACCCTCTTTATTGTCCCCTTTGTATCTCAGGAAGTTGGTAAAAAAAGCTTTATGTTTTGGGGTCCTTCTGATTGGAATAAGTTACCTTTAACCCTCCTGTTGTTCCTGGGTCGGATTGACCCAGAGTGTGTGTGTGTCTGTGTGTGTGTGTGTGTGTGTGTGTGTGTGTGTGTGTGTGTGCGCGTGCGTGCGATCATACGCAAGCCTGGCCGGTCAGGGTTAGGGTTAGGATGACCCAAGGATTGTCATTATCCAATTCTCCTGGGGTAATTGAGACCAATGGATTGTCATTCTCGATTCTCCAGGGGGGTCATTTAGACCCCCAGAGAGGGCGCTGTGGTGCTCTGTGGGGTCATTTAGACCCACACCTGATTCCAATCGTAATCTAGGGGGGTACATTAGCCCCACAGAGAAGCCGGCGCACCATTCTCCGTGTGCCACCCTCCCGGACCATGGCACGATGTCACGTCAGGAGCATTTCACCAGAGAACAGGTTCTCCAACAGCTATTCTCCCAGCAACCATCCTCTGAACCCGAAGAGGACGCGAAAGAGCCAGACCGAGAAGCGGACGGACAAGGAGATGGAGAAGCAGACCGAGAAGCAGACAGAAAAGCAGACCGAGAAGAAAACAGAGAGGACGGCGGCAGCGAGAGACTACGACCCAGTGGGTGATGCTTCTGCAGATTCGTCATCCTTGGAAGAAAGAAGAAGAACCCAGGCGACACCACCACCACCACCACCGGACTCGTGGAAAGAGAGACCTTCCCGTCAAGAAACGGGGTAATAACATGGTCCTCGAGGGCGTAAGGCCGAGAGGAGGGCCGCTGCTCCTCCTCCTCCACCTCCTCCTCCTCCTCCTCCTCCTCCTCCTCTGCTGCGGCTCAAAGCAGGGTTTGTTCATCACGCCGACGGTATAGAACATCATCCTGGAGATGACGAATCGGGAGGGTCGTCAAAAATACGGCGACGAATGGAAAGGGATGGACGAGACCGACCTGCGCACCTACGTAGGGCTGCTGATCTTAGCGGGCCGCAGGCCAGCCTGTGGGACGCCGAGAGCGGCCGGGCGATATTTCGTGCCACGATGCCCCTAAAACTCTTCCACATGTACTCCAGACTGATGCGCTTCGACGACCGCGAGACTAGACGCACAAGACGAGCCACAGGCAAATTGGCGGCCCGAAGTGACCGTGGACGAGCAACTGGTTCCGTTCAGAGGTTAGTCTTTTTTTTTCGTTTTTAAAAAAAATATTATGTTATGTTATGTTATGTTATTATGTTATGTAGATAGCGGCTGCTAGTCCTCGTCCTCATCTCTTCTCCTCCTGTTTTTCTCCCTAGGCCGGTGTCCGTTCCGTCAGTACATGCCCAGCAAGCCGGCGAAATACGGGATCAAGTCGTGGGTGGCCTGCGATGCAAAATCCAGCTACGCTTGGAAGATGCAAGTGTACACCGGAAAGCCGAGCGGCGGACGCCCAGAACGGAACCAGGGGTTGCGGGTAGTGCTCGATGTAACGGAGGGACTGTCGGCACGGTTCGGAAGAACAAGCCCGAGCTCCCGACCGGGCTGCTCGCGATCAAGGGAAGAGAGGTGTTCTCATCCAAGTTCGTATTTAAGCCCACCGCCACTCTGGTGTCCTACATCCCAAAGAAAAACAGGAACATGGTGCTCCTGAGCACGCGGCACGCCGAGGCCGACGTCAGCGACCGCGAGGACAGGAAACCGGTCATCGTCCTGGACTACAACCGCAACAAAGGTGGCGTGGACAACCTAGACAAGGTGATCGGAACGTACAGCTGCAGGAGGATGACCGCGCGCTGGCCCCTGGTCGTCTTTCACAACATTCTCGACGTCTCTTCCTACAAAGCCTTCGTGATATGGAGAGAGATCAACCCAGACTGGATGCCGGGCAAGCGGAACAAGCGGAGGGTGTTCCTAGAGCAGCTGGGGAAGGCTCTCGTGACTCCGTTCATCGCACGAAGGGAGCGCATCCCCCACACGGAAGCGTCCGCCGGAGTTGTGAAGGCTGTAAAAACCGCCGCCGCCGCCGTACAGAGAGTTCTTGACCACGACGACTACGAAGCGTCCGGCCTCCTCCATAGCCCTAGCAGCAGCCCTGCTCGGGGCGAGTAAGAGGAAGAGGTGTCAGATATGCCCCAGGAAAAAGGACTGTAAAACTCACACCGTGTGCCGCGGGTGTAACAAATACATCTGCAAGGGCTGCTCACTTGTCTATTGCCCTACGTGTGTGTTCTGTGTGCGTTCTATGTGGCCAACAGCCGGGGGAAGCAGGGACAACACAGGGGTTATATAACCGCTCCTTCAAAAATGTTTTGTTTTCTCATCTTAAACCAAATTGCTAATGTTTTAAGTAATGATGTTATTGTTCAATTCCTTCATTCCTTATTAATTCATAGATTTATCTATTTCTCTCTCTTATGTTTGTGTCTGGTATAAGGTGTCTTTTTGTCCTTACTTTGCTCTCGTTTGTTTTTTATATTACTGTCTGCTGTACTTTTCTGTTTGTATGTGTCTGGGACCCCCTAAAAAACTAAATGATACATCTCAAGGAGTTTATCACATCACAATACATTTCTTTTTAACTCTGAGAATTCCACATTTCTTAAAATTCAGATGAATCCCCAGGGCAATGGTAAACTACAACTAATAGAATTGTCTGTAATGCTTTCCAGGATGGATGGTATAATCCAAAAACAAGGCTTTCAAATGAGTTATAGTTAGTTATAGGTTTGGGATTAATTGATAAGCTCTAGTTATCCTCGGCCAGAGCCTCAAGGAATGTGAGCATTTATATGACTAGGGGGAGTAAATTAGGCTTCTATATTTTTTAGGATGCAGCCAGGTCTCAGTGAGAGACAATAAACCAATGTTGTGATCGGACATTAATCATTTAGTAAGACTGACGGATGGCACTGAGCGAATGTTCAAGAGTCCATATTCAGTGTGTAAGTACACCAGGAGTAAAACCCTGGACACTGAGCAAACATGGAGCCCCACCCTTATCAGCTGTAACCAGACTCAGAGCAAGTTCTACACCCAAACATCACCCAGTCATACGCACATGGGTGTCACATATCTGACAAGCAGACGTGGTGGTCAACAACATGTGGAGTGAAGAGATATAAAATGTATAAAATGTTTTGAAGCCTGCTTCCTCTCCACAGATCTCTACAGTTTCACACCAAAGCAGACCACCTCTGAAGTCTGAAGTCTAACGAAACCTCAGGTAAGACAAAAGTAATAGATAATTAATATAAATTCCTAATTAAATTAGAAATTTATTAAAAGTTAATTCTTAATTACATACATTGATCATTGTTGATCATACATAAAAATCACTTTTCACAAATTTTACAAATTGCATTGTTATAATTGAAGTAATTGAAGTACTGATGTGTCCCTTTTTTCTGGGCTGTAGAAATAGCAGTTGTGAATTTGTTACATGGAATGATGGCTGAATCAAGAGAACATGGTGAGTACTGCTGTCTTATTCCTCCAAATGATTGTGTTCTCAACAGCAGACATACATACTGTGGGTGCATTCCTATGGAAGACCATTATATGGTAAACATGCTTCCAGATTTGAACATAGATGTGACCTCAGACTGCCACTGGGTATACAGTTATTGCAAGTAGATTTTTCTAAGAGCAGGTCCTTAACACTTAAATTAAAAAAATTAGTTTCATTGAGATTTGGAGACATGTTCAAACTTTTTAACCCAACAGTCTCTGCTTGTTTGGACATTTTTAATGTATTTAATGCGTACCACAGTGAAGTGTGCATTGCAAAAGTAAAAATACTACTTGTTACATATTTCTGATTGTTAATGTCTCTAATGGAAGCAATATCTAACCCTAACAAGACATTTCACCACCAAATGTATTTGTAGTGGAATCTTTCCCGGATGAGTTCAGGGAGCAGCTCACTGCTGGTGTGACATCACCTGGAGCCACCACAGAAGCCTGGATGTCACAGCAGCACATGCCCATCCCTGAAGATGTGACACCGGAGGAACAGAAGAGGGTGCTGTTTCACACTGGGCAGGAAGAAACGTCACAGTCCAAAGATAGTGTCTACCAGATACTCACACAGGAGGAACATGAGCCTTCAGCTGATTTAGGTAAGACAAATCTGTTGGAAATTGTACAGTCTTACATATTTGAAACATCAGCATAGTGTTACTAAGATATAACAAAGAAAAAGTATTGTGACCGTGGATGAGAAGACTGCCTGTCACTCAAAAAAACACTGTACATTACTAAACAAACATTGTATGAAAAATGTTAAACAACACACAACTTTATAACTGAATAAAAGTTTCTCTACATTATCTTCATAACTCTAACTAAAGCATTACTTTATGTAACTTTATGTAAGGTTTAGCATCTCAAAACTCTTAAGGTTAAAGGTGACTGCACTATGGTTCAGGTATAGACAGGTAAAGACAGCCGAGCCACCTGGACAGTGAGTAAATACTTTTACTCAAGTACTCTTGTTATGTACAATTTTACAATTTTGGGCTGTACTTTTATTTTACAGTAATAAGCCATACTTTATATCAAATTAAACAAAACCAAAAATAAAACTTCATTAATTAGACAGGAAACATAAGACTCAAAACATTACATGAGATACAGATTATATGCTCAGCATTGGTCTGATGTGTTCATCATTTTTTAAACAAGAGACATTATGTCCTTTTTCTTGACCATTAGAGCAAAGACACAACAGGTCAAACATCATGCAATTAGAAGACAAATCAACACAAGTCAACATGAAAACCAATTGGGAGACCATTCAAAGGCAAAGACCACTGACTTGTCAGCTGATAGAGGAGATTGAGCAACACTGGGAAAGAGAAAGAAACGAAAAAAGATGCCTTAAGGCAAAAACAGAACAACAACAGAAGGACATTGACAGACTGACCGCTGAAAAACACGATCAGTACTTGATAATAAAAGCACTGGGAGTAAAGGTGGAAGATGTTATCGAGAAACTTCAGAAGAATAAAAATGAAGCCACTCAAGAAAAAATGCAGCTTCTGACATTGCAAGCCGAGATCTACCAAGAGAGGGAAACTCTGGACAGAAGACATAATGAGATCATCAATGAGCAATGCAAGTTTGAAATGATCAAGTATAATAGGTCAAAAATTGAGAGTAAGGAAGTCCAGGAGATAATGGACAGTCTGCTGAGTGCAATGAACAAAAACAAGAAAATAATTATTAAAGCAAAACAGGCAAAGCAACAAATTGAGAAAAACTTAGAGGACGTAAAGGAAGAGTTAGAGAGAAATAAAAAGGACATATCACAACAAAGAGATCAAATTGAGCAAATCAAACATAGTTTGAGTATAAATATCAACAAGGTGAAGCAAAGGTGGATAGAGTTTCAAAGAGATACTGAAATACAGAGAGTGACAGTTCCAGAGACAGGAAGGAGAGACGGACAGCAGGAAGGAACAGACACATTTGAAAGTGTGAAAGAAAAACTCAGCAGAATCCGACAAGAGATGGAGAAAGTTTGGGACGTGCTGGAAGACAGTAAACAACAACTGGATGTGACTGTGAGAGAGAAGCAGGAGGTACATACACAGAGCATTCAAATGGAAAACATGAAATCTAACTCTCAACAGCTAAGACAAGACACAGATACACACATGAAAGTAACACACTGCGAAACTGTGATTAAGACTGATATGCAGAGGCAAAAGCAAGACATAGAGAATGAGCTGAGACAGATTCAGTGGGAAAAACATGAAATAGAAAGAATCAACACTAAAATCCAGGCAGAGAGAAAAAATATCGAGAGAGAGAGGCAGTCGGCTAAAGCAGAAATGGATGCACTGAAGTGTATGAGGGAGAGTAATGAGAGGCAAAGACAGGAACTGGACGACAAGCTACAAAGGACAAAGAGAGAAATTAGAGAGTTGGAAGTGATGAACTCTGAGATTGAAATAAAGAAAAGGGACCTGGTAAAAATGATAAGAATGAGCAGAAGAAAAAAACAGATAAGCGAGATGAAGAAAGAAACTGAGCATGCAACCCAAGACTTGGAGGACGGACAGAATGTGATGGTGGGACACAGGTCAGAGCAGGGGCTGGAGGTGAACATGGAGAACACACTTAATGAGAATATGACCAAATTTCAACAGGTAGATGTAATGAAACCTAAAGGAAATCAGGTTGAAGAGGACAACATGGAGATGAGCACAAAGAACAAAGAGAAAGGCATGGAGGGAATGATTTTTGAAGTACAAGAAACAAAGAAGATGCTGTGTATGATGAGAGAAGATACAGAGAAAGGGAAAACAATCTTTACAGAGGAAATCAAATGGAGGAATTTTCAAGAAAAAAAAAAGAGGAGGAAGATGGACCAATGGCTGGAGAAGATCATAAAAGAGAGGGATGAGTTAGAAATCATCAAGCTACAGATACAGCGACAAAGAGAAGAGATTGAACGAAAACTTCAAGATACAATAACTACAATTCTGGCTATGGGTGAGATGAAAGCTAATATAGAAAAAGCTGTGACAGAGATTACCAACATGCAACTGGAAATGCTCAAAACCCAAAGACAGATGGAAAAGGACAAGGAAGATGTCAGAAAATACAAGGTAAGTGCATTGTTCTTTGTAATCTTGCCTCAGATTGTAATAGGGGTTTTCCCAGCAGACATTTTATCATGTCTATAGAATAAATTGAGAACTGCTGCTTTCTTTTGTACTTCACCAGTTACAAGGTTCAGTTCTGTGATGTTTAAATGGACCTGAATTGACATTGTTATCAGAGGCACCAGTGCTTCCTCTGCTACGTGTGTTTGATGTGAAAAAGGCCTACTTCATAGCTTACCATAAAACTCATCTAGTATTTACACTGCTTTATTAGCAGAACCCATAATGATAATAATAATAATCTTTATTTATAGAGCACTTTTCCAAACATATGTTACAAAGGCAGCAAGTTAAAAACAGACAGGTCATAAAACATCAGGTTTAGAAGAAGGCAGGTAAAATACATTTAGGTATAAATAAAAGTGCCATGTAAAATCCTCAGTAAAATAAATTAAAAGACAGTTATAAAGAAAGTTAAGACTCAGGTAAAATCAGGATAGGCTCTCCGATAAAAGTATGTTTTAAGAATGGACTTAAAAGAGTTCACTGAATCAGCTGAGCTGATCTCCTCAGGCAGGTTGTTCCAGAGCCTCGGGGCTCCGTCTACAAATGCTCTGTCCCCCTTAGTTTTCAGCCGGGCCTCTGGAACAGATAAGAGGCCTCTAGCCGAGGATCTCAACGTGCGTACTGTTGTGTATGATTCTATAAGGTCAGCAATGTAGCAGGGAGTGAGGCCATGAAGGGCCTTAAAAGTGATCAGTAAAATCTTAAAATCAATTAATAATTAATTTCATTCAATTCAATACATACAATTATCCACTCAGCTGTCTCAAACTGGTTTCATGAACATGTGAGTTCAGTGACCTTCAGTGACCTCCTCAGTCACCACATGTCAACCCAGTAGAACCTCTGTGTTAGAACAGAGATTGGCAGCTTGAATGCGCAGCTGACAAATCTGCAGGGACGATGTGATGTCGACATGGAGGAAAGGTTTTCCTTTGAGATCTTCATGAATAGATTAGGATGTTTGGGAGGCTGCTAAGGGAGGATCAGTGCTAAGTATGGTCTCCCTAATTAAGTGCTTAAAGTGTATTTGATTCAGCAGAAGAATTTTAGAAGTCCTCATTAATAAACACTTGACTACAGTGGTAAGTCCTTGACAAAATGGACATGCTCTAATTCAGTTAAATATGGGGCTAGTGGCTTACATGGTTCTCCCAGAAAGCATTCATAGTGTTGCACAGAAATAGTTGTGGAAAAGTAAAAAAAAGAGAGCCAGAGACAGTTCTAACTCCTGCTAACATTTCAAAGCTATTTAAACATCTAGCTTGCATTTTTATATTACAAGATTTACAATTTGATATATTTAACATTAATGTTAAATGTCTCTTGTGCTTTTTTTTTGTCTTAAATCCACCGGATGGGAGTAGAAGTTAGAAAACAGCCAGATCTACAAAATAATTATTTCTATTTCTTAAGGACAAGCTGAGTTCCTTGAAAACCTGTGTCAGTAGATGGATACTGACTGAATCTGCAATCAAAAAGACTTTTTCAGCAAATTCCTCCGAACTCCAAGAACCCCATAAAGAAACTCACAGAGATTCCCTTCAAGATCAAACACTGGAAATCCCACCAGATGAAGAAAGAGCTGCAGGTGAAGTTACACAAGGAGCCATGTCTTTGCAACAGTGTCCTACATTAGAAGACCAGCATCAAAATGAAGAAATTAAAGAACAGGGACAGAAACAGTTATTGTCATTGGACAGTTTCATTCAGACAGAAAAACATGAAGAAACATTAACAGATAATGAGTTTTCAGGATTGTTAATAAATGGCAGACGAGTGGAAGAAATGGACAAGCAGATTTCCAAACTCAAGGAGAGAGAGGAGAGAATCAAAGAACAAATACACTATGCTATGGAGAGCATGGAGAAAAACAATCAAGAGATTGAAAGGCTCATTATGGATATATATGAACTGCAGAGCCAGAGACCAGAAACCAGATTACCAGTGACATTCAGGGAAAATGGACATGTGGAGGGTCCTCTGCAAGAAACAGAGCACAGCTACCATCTGTGGCTAAACACCAATGTTTTCAAACATGAAATGATGACATATGAACTCCAAGAGCAAAAAGACGTGAATAGTTATGAAATGAGACAAGAAGCAACTGATGAGTCGGACAAAATGAGACTGGATATTGAGAAGGAAAAACAAAATCAGGAGTCAAAAACAGATCCGCTGACACATAGTGAGAGGTTGGATGGCTCTGAAATCAACACAGAAAGGGACAAACTGACAAAGATCAGAATGCGAAAAGACATGGAAGAAATGGAAAATGAAATCTTAGGACTCCGATCAGATAAGGAGAAAGCTGAGGTAGAAATACATGAGATGAACTGTTTAAGGGAGTCAATCAAAAGACAGACACAGGAGCTTGAAGACAGAGCACAAATAGCCAAAAGAGAAATACGAGAAATGGAGCTGCTGAAGTCAGAACTGGAAATAAAGAGAAAAGAATGTGAACAGATGCTAAGAAAAAGCATGAGAAAAAAAGAGGAGAGTGAAAACATGTTGAATGAACTGCAAAGAGAAAAGGAATTACTGAGGAGAGAGACAAAAAAGAAAAGAAGAGAATTAGACCAAAGACTCGAGAAAACCATGAGAGAGAGAGATGAATTGGAAGTGCTAAGGATAAAACTGCAAAAACAAAGGGAAGAGCTTGCTGTGGAGAAGCAGGTGAGAAGCAACAAGGAGAAAGCTGAAATGATACATCAAGCATCAGAGGCCATTGACCTCCAAACCATGAGACAAAAGATTCACCTTCTCTTGGAAATAATTGGAAAGGAAAGGGGAATTCTGGAAAATGTCAATGTTCACTTAGGGAAACAAAGAGAAGGGCTCAAAGCATTGCAAGGTGAGAACATAACCTTAAGAGATAACATGGTCAGATTAAGATCTCAGATAAAGCTGGCCTTTGGAAAACTGTCTGTACAAGCGGAGGCAGAGATAAATCAAATTGTCCAAATGAGGGATGATGTGCAAAAACAAAAATATGACCTTGATATGGGACTAGAGAAAGTTAAAAGAGAAAGAAGAGAGATGGAAGTGTTAAACACTGAGTTGGACATCAAAAAAAGAGAAAATCAACAAATGATCCGAAAAGGCATTCGAAAAGATCAGGAAGTTAGAAAAATGTGGACAGAGGTAAAAGAAGAAAAAGACATCCTCAAGAGGGAGGCACGGAGGAAGAAGAAAGAGCTCGACCAGCAGTTGCAGAGGATTATCAGAGAGAGAGATGAACTAGAGATTATGAAGCTGCAAAGAGAAAGGGATGACAGCAAAAGTTTGGCAGAGCAGCAGAAGGCATCAGCATCAACAAATGCTGCAAATCAAATTCAAAGGCACTGGGAACTAATTACCATGTGTATGGAGAAGTGTAAACACATGAAGAAACACAGTGAAGGTTTGCATGAAGCAATACAAAATGAAAATCGACAAATCAAGGGCCAGGCAGAAATCATTATCCAGGCAAGGGAAGAAGTGGAAATTACCGTAGCGGAAATAAAAAGACAAAAGGACAAGATGATGTGTCTATTAAAGAGCATTCAGCAAAGGCAAAGAAATTTGGAGGAAGTGGAGATTAATTTCAATAAAGAAAGTAAACCAATAGAAGAAGACAAGGAGAAAGGTGCCGAGAAATCAGAAGAGGTAGTCATGAAAGAAAGGAAGTTTCTTGAATCTCAAAGGTTAATCCTCAAAGTTCAACAACAGAAACAAAACAAAACTCAAAGAAAAATGAAGAGACTGCTGAACAGCACTGACGGTGAAAAGGAATCAGAAAGTCTAGAAACGAAAAGGAAAATGATGCAAATTCAAATAGATGAATCAAAGGAAAAAGAGGAGGAAGCCCAATGTGGTAAAAAAGAAGAAGAGGTGACAAGTGAAATGAAAGAAGAAAAACCTTCAGATGAGCAGCAGAAAACATTTGTGTTGCACTTGAACAAACCACTTAAAATGGACATTAAGAAGGACAACGTTTCAAAGAGAGGAACACAGGTATTTGTGAGACTTGATACTTCAGCAGGAAGAGAGGAATTACAAGGAAAAAATAAATTGGAATTTGGGTTTAATGAATCAAACATTGCAAACCAGCAGAAAGACACAGACCTACAACACCTGGCTGGTGGCCGTACAAACACAGATCAATCAGAACAAGACAAAAAACATGAAGTGGTGACCAAAGAGATGCTACAAATCAGAAACAATGACAAAACAAATACAGAAGATGGCGAAGTTAATGAAGAATTAGAAAAGACACCAAAAACCACTGAACTGAATAAAGAGAGGGAACAAATAGACCTATTACAAGAGGATACACAATGTTTGAAAGATGAAAGGGAG